>NC_133820.1:73799984-73954181 GCF_047830755.1 Zonotrichia albicollis
ATGGTGACATTTCCAATGCAGACAATCAGCTTTTGAATAAAGAAGGGCAATAGAAATACAGGCATTTGGTTCTGGCTCTTGTCCTATTCAATGTGGAACTTAAAAATCACAGCCTCTGAGAATTTTTAAACTTTAAAATCTATACAGACAATCAGAACTGCAGAAGGTATCAGTTCCTGCTGAGGAGTTTTGGCCATTTATATCTGAAGTTTACAGTGATGCTCATAGTGGTGCTGGGCACAGTTTTATAAATATATAGAGAAGATTTTTTGCTGACTTGCAGTTCTGAAATGGCATCTGCACAGAGCTCCAGAAAAATGATATTTTTTTCCTTGATATTCTCATACATTGCCACAGATCAATCTTTTCCTCCTATAAATGAGCCCATAAAAAGTTTTGAACTGAGGCAATAGTTCTGTGTTCAAATGATTTGAAAAAGGGTTTATATCACATCAGTGCTTTTTGGGATGGAATATTTTATCCAGCACTAGGAGTGCTAGAGCTTCATTTACTTCAGTGGTTGAATCACAGTCTTATGCATAGATGCAACTTCCCAAGCTGTTGATCTGTATGTCACTTCACATTTTCTTGTGTGCTGCTACCAGGCAACTCCTTGTCCGTACTGACGTACACTAACTGACCTTAAGAGAGGAAATACTTTGTCACTAGTCTCAATTTCCATACTGGAAGATACAAGTGAGGATTTGTATCAGAAAGTACAGGAAAGGATATACAGTACAGCAGAAAGCAAAGAATTGTAAGAATTTGAAAATGTAACATTCAGCTTGCTGCTGGAGGACTATGGTCCATTAAATACACAAAGGAAAGGTAGAATTCCTCTAAGAAATATGGACATTGCCAGTGAAAATGTCAATATCAAAATAGTTTACTTTTGTTCCTTTCACAGAAAACCAATCAGGATCACTGATTCATCTCATTCTAACTTAGACATGATTAAAAGTATCGTAAGAATTGTGTCCTAAAAGAGCCCATTCCATTCCACTGATCAGGAAGAAAAGAGTAGGGTGTCTACCTTAGATGTAGACATCGAGATAACTGATATCTGAACCTCAGTATAATGCCCCCAAAACACCTGTATAGAATATTAGGGGGAGGTATACACAGTGCTAAACCTGCACTGAGCAATCTAGCTGCATTGTGGAATTCCATGAGTGTGGAACACTTGTTCCATTATGACTAGGGCACCACAATTCAGCACAAAATGTTCTCCATGTGCTGAGAAATTGTAAAATGAATCAAAAGGATAGGCCCTAGTAAGACTTTCAGCTCATCCAGTGAATTTCCTGCACAGATTTTTGTCTACTTTAAGAATAACATTTGTCCTTGTAACTCTTGTGAGAGATGGAGAAAAATTATTCCTACTTGCAAAAACGGAGATTAAGGACAGAGCTAGAATTGAGAACTCTAAAGTTTTGTCTTGAATAACTAGACTGCAGTTGTACTTCTGATATTTGGGAAAATGCACTAGGAAAAAAAATCAGAGAGGTTTCAGTTCTATCTGTGCATGAAACGTGGAGCACCAGTTCTCCTCAGTGGTACAGAACATTTTAAATCTTAGGGACAGGGCTATAACCAAACGATACAAACAAATCGGGTGTTAAGATAGCATCCATAAATTTACTCTGTGGAGCTATTAAACAGAGGCAGACTGACAATCAAGGTCTTGATTCAGCTTTATGCCTATGAAAGGTTGGCTTAATGCTGTAATAAAAGGGTCTTAAGTTGCTTTGTAACAGTTGATAGCTGCTGTCACGAGAATATGGCACAGCTGGGAATAGAGCATGCAATGTTAGCCAGAGAGGTCTTCCCTCTTGTGATGATCCTTTTATGATAAAAGCATTGGACTGGAAAGTCGAAGATTTGTTTCTTGTTTTTACACAAACTTCTTTTATGACCTCTGGAGGCCACTTATTCTGTCTGCACCTCATCCCTTTTTTTCTGAAATTCTGCTCCACAATGTATAGTTTCGTATACTGCACTCACAGCCAAGTGCCTCTCACTGCCAGGTTAAACAATGTGACTGATGTTAGCATTGTGCTTATTCTTGCCTATCCTGCTAAGGAAGAAATATGTGTAACATGGTATTTAAACCTGTAGATGCAAACCTGATCTTGGGGTTGTTATTTAGAAGAGCTCCAATTATCCTAAGATACAATTAGGGCCAGAAACAAATCCACAATCATAATGTCAGGGGCCGTCACCTGGGTTATGTTTACAGTTCTGAGCAATGCAGCATATTTTTCTTGTAGACAATTAGAAGGTGTCATTCCCTAACCCTGACTTTTTGGATTGCCCTTGCCCAGAAATTAAATGCATAGGAAATGAGCACAAAGCCAGGGAATTACTTTGGAAAAGGATAGATAAAGGGTCTATCTACTGCTCAAATTCGTCCACTGGCCTTTTTTCATTAAGACAGAACTCAAATATTTGTGCTCATGGTTATGGAGTGCTTTCATGATAAAGAACATGTGTTGGAGATAGAATCACTGTAGGAAGCCATGTCAAAAGATCCTGCATTGTCTATGTAATATAAACCAAACCAAATGTGGATATGTAGAAAAGAGTATAGCAATGGAAAAAATGTGATTAAACTTTCTCAGAATAGCCTTACAGTCTTTAGAAACTTGCAGCAGAAGAAATTTCTGTAAAAGAAAAGTTGATGTGTTTGAAGATAATAACTACTGATGACAATTTCTCCCATGAACTTGTACAGTCCCCACTTGAACTTAGAAATTCATTTAGCATTTACAATGTCTTGTGGCAGGAAGTTCCACAGATTACTTACACCATTTGTAAAGATCCACATTTTCTTCTTTTGAAGGTCACATAGTTTTTTTGGTAGCCTGTGGTGCTTTCATTCAAAGAATAATGAATAGTCAATCCCTACTTAGCTGTTTGCCCCACTCACGACTTTATTTACTCCTATTATAACCCCATGATATCCTCCCCACAATTTTTTACATGCTGAAACTCCCAGCGTGTGTACACAAAGCATTTAGAAGCACTGAACTCGTTTATTAATGCTATGAGGATGCACTGGTTACTTGAGGCCAGATCTGATGGACTGAAGCACCTATGTCTGCTGAGAATAGCAAAGCACAGAGAGTGTCATTCTTTCAGAAGTGTCCTTGGCAGTGTCTGTCTTACAGTGATAAATAAATGAGTCCAGATAATTTTCCATCAACATAGGTCAAAGCTTTTTTATATCATGTAACAGAAGAGGTACTGCCAGCCTGAGTATAGATTGTAGAAATATAGCTGAGCTGGTTGGGTTCAGCTTGAGGCACGGCTGAATCTTATCCAACTGCTCCATTCTAGAGGCAACTCTCTCCCAGCACTCTAATATTGCAATCATAATAATCAGATGTAGTGAAGATTACGTTTCACTGTGTGTCTTCTGCATACAGTTGGCACTTTACTTTGTATCAGTGGTTGAAATTGGACTGTGCTGCACTTACATTTCACAAAGTTGTTGTTCATCCAGAATAGGAAAACAGCTAGAGAGCACTGTGACTTTCTGCCTACCCACGCACAAGTTTCCATCCAATAGAAACCATAATATGATAAGAAATATAGCCAGAATGCTAATTTGCAATGAAGGGAATCCTGCAGTGTAGGGGCAACCATAATTATCTGTCTGTAGGCTGAAAAGGAGTGGGAAAATATTTATATATCCATATCTATATTTAAGAATTAATAAAACAGTTGAGCTGAGATTATATTTCTAAAATATGTTCATGTTGTCTAGCAATTGTATAATGGAGACAGTTTGCACTGAATCAGTGATATATTTTTAGATTTTCACTTAGAATTCAAACCTCAAGAGTAGAGACCAAAATCCATTGTCTCCTTAGATCATGCTGTTCCTCTGCATTGAAGGGGCCACAATACTTATAGGTTTGATAAGTAATACAAAGGACCTAAAAGAACCTGGAAATCATATTTCTACCCAGTACAAGAGAATATCTATCAGACTGGTGAGGAAATATGGCTTCAGCTTTCTTCATGCAACGTGTTTCTTAACGTGGATACCTGTTCTGCCACAAGGGCTGATTAATTTGAGGGTTTTCATTTTAAGACAGCAAATATCTCATGGCAAGTAGTGCAGCTTCAGTCTTTTCTGCTGTTTTCTTAGTCAGTTCTGTAAAACCAATTAATTTTTTTCCACATATGTAATAGTTAATCAATCCATGTGAGTAAGTCTATCTCCCAACAGATAATACGGTTCAAAAGCATCTCAGGGAATTGCCCAATTCCTGAAATTCAAATTGAGATTGCACCAGGTTTTTGCATTCTCTGCCCTTCAGTACTATCCCAGAATGCTTTGAACCTTCATTACCTGTCCTACTGACAATGTGCTATTTATGCAGCACAGTCACATCTTCCTGAGTTTCAGAAAAAAAATCCAGTTGGCTACAGCACAGTCCTCAAACTATTTAAAACACTTGGACTGAGAATAACACCCGGTCTCTCTCTTCCTCATCCAGTTTTGTGGCAACCAAAGTGCAGTGTGGGGCCAGAAGACCCAAGGCTGAAACCTATACAAAGTTTTTAAAAAAAGATCTCTCGAGTATTTGGGAATCAGTCTTGGATAGTTGAGAACTTTAATGAGGGTTTCTCTTACCCAGGGATTTAGGAAAATGTGTAATGTAGTATAATACTGGCAAGAGCTGTTACTTCATCAGTACCTTTTATAGTTTTTATATGTGGATTTGATGAAGAAACTTGTGTGTAATTCATAGGAAAAAACTGCAAATGGCCTGAGAATGACTGGAAAAAGACATGAGAATTTCTATAATTATAAAGTCTCTGTGGTAGCTGTTGCCTTCACAGAAAAGTAATTAAAAGTTCTTAAAGAATGAAAGTAACTTGAGAAAAACTGTGTACATCTCAGGCTGCAATTTCAGAATCTTGAGAGGATGCTATTAAATACTCTAACATGAGAAATTCAGTAATAGCTGTAGATTGTGGTATGAGTTTCATTCTCAGACATGAAAAAATGGTTCCTGATGAATTTAAAATGGTTTTATCTTGATGCAGTCTGCACTGTATTTTTCAAGCTTTCCATTGTAATCTGCAGCATTGTCAACTTCAGTAAGTAATGCTATGACGATGATAGGGGGGTTTATATACTAACATTAAATCAAACATTAAAAAACAATGCAGCGGTGTATTATGGCTGTAATGTTTGCATTAATGAATGCACAAGAAGGAACAGAATGAGCCTGACTTTTAACAGTCATTAGTTGTTTTTTTCCCTTTAAACATATGCAAAATTCTCTTTCCAAAACTCTGTTGGGTAACATAATTGACATGTTCACAGGTTTCCTGAGACAGAAAATTCAACACATATTGCAATTTTATTTTCTTCAGGAGGAGTAGTGCATTAGTTGGCTCTCTTCAGACGAAAATAAATTAAAGATTGTATCTTTTATTGTTTCAATAAACTCACACATCATATACAATGTGTCAAGAATCAAAACATAAAAGAGGAATATTCCCAAAAGATATTAAATAATCAAAAGTAACTAACAGTATGCTGGTCAGTATGCTTGAACCTGGATCTCTTTTTTTTGAGGTATAACAGTATTTGATTTACCAAAGAGATTATATGCAGATTTGAATTTCTGTTTATTTTTTCATCTTGCCTAAAAAAGAAATCCAGATGATGCTATCTGTAGAGCACAAACATTAGATGCTGTTTTTCACCTTAAAATCCATTGAAGTACCAGAGTTATGTCCTGAGGATGGTGTCCCAAACTTTAGTCAACCTCAATTGGGAAAGGTTTTAAATGACTGCCTAAATGGTTTCCTGAAAAGTGATTATTTCATCAGTTGAGACAAAGCTATTTTGCAATCACTTTCTAGACAGTGTTATTTTGATGCAGTAAATAAATGAAAATATTATCAGAATATTATAGTTAATGAAACTGTGGCAGACATAGCATGAGTTAAAGCCAGATTTTCAAATGCCATAATTTCTATTAAATGCTTAACATAAATTACTAGCTTTTCAAAACGTCTCATGTTTTTTGAGATCACTTGTTCATACAGTTAGAGTAAATGGTGACACTGAAGAAGTGGTCCCAAATCACCAGACTCTGGTGCTGAAAGGAAGATGATTTATAGCATATTCAGTGAGGAGCACTGTTTGCAAAAGACTGTTTAGAGGAAACTAAGGCCTTTTTCTTCTGGATAGTGTAGGAAGTGTAAGTGACCCATTCCAAGTAAGGAGTATGGATGAGATTGCACCAGGTTTTTGCATTCTCTTCCCTTCAGTGCTATCCCAGAAGGCTTGGAACCTCATTACCTGTCCTACTGATGATGTGCTATTTATGCAGCACAGTCACATCTTCCTGTTTTTCAGGAAAAAAAGTCCAGTTGGCTACAGCACAGTCCTCAAACTATTTAAAACACTTGAACTGAGAATAATACCCAGTCTCTCTCTTCCTCATCCAGTTTTGTCCTGTGGCAACCAAAGTGCAGTGTGGGGCCAGGAGACCCAAAGCTGAAACCTGTGAGATGTTGATGCAGCTAATCTGATATAGATGGGGCACCCATGAGGAGAGACGACACAAGCCTTTGTTACCCCTCTTGACCAGGGACCCCATGTGGGACAGGTTCAGCATTATATCTGTATCTTTAGTGAACATTTGTGCTGAAGGTGATACACTTTCTTTCTGGTCCAGGACAAAACTAGAATGTATTGTGTTTAAGTGTACTGAATTTCTTGTGGAATTAAAGAAATTTATTTTGAAATTTTGAGGAATTTGATGCTTAATCTGATTAACTATTTTGGCAATAATAATCTTTTTCTTTGTTATCCATTTTTCTGGATATATTTTTAGGGGAAACTTAGTGTATTGGGAAGTTGTTCACATAAGAACACAAGTCTGTCAGATGCAACTGTCTCTGCATTCAGTGCAGCAGCAGAAGGTTCTTCCTTATCTCTAAAAGTCACCAGAACACTGACTCCCTATGTTCAGCAGCCAATCCTAACATGGCTTTTGTGAGCACTTCTATTTCTTGATAGCAAACTATTAAGTTACTGCAAATTACTGAAAACTAAATTAGAATTAATGAAGGAAGAAAACTCATTAAGGATAACATGTTAATGAACCTGTATCTTCTATAGTAATAAAATCATTAAACATTTTATCTCATATTAATAGTGCTTAGCATTTTGAATAAATATAAGCTAGCAAGTTCTTGAAAAATTTGAGAGAGGTAGTAAAATAAATATGATATATTTCTAAATTATTTTTTTTAATAAAATGAAAAACTTTTATCCAGGCAATCGTAACCACTTAACAGTGGGATCTCTACTCAACTTTAGCAAAGGTTCAGTATTCTTCTTTAATTTTTCCCCCAGTTTATTATTTCTATCCAATAAGCACATTCCCATTTTCTTTGCATGAATACATTGTCAATTAGGTGCATATCTTGTCACTCGTACAGAAAATGTTATTACTTTTCACAGGAAATTTGACATACTTCAGACTGATTATTTTTTGGAAGAAAAAGAAGTCTCTTTCTTGCACCAAGTAAATGATGTGAAGTGTCTACTGCATTGCATGAACTGAATATCAAGTATCTTATTTATACAGTGTTATTTGTATAGTAACAGCTGATTATGGAAAATATAGTCTGAAGTTTTTTTCCAGAACACTTATTGCTATCGCACTTATTTATTAACTTTGGTGGTTTAGATGAAGATCATGTACAATAATTAATTGTAAACAATGAAGTATTTCAGTTTATGTGTACTAAAATGAAATTTTTAGTCTTTCTTCTTTCATCACTTTTAGTTCATAATCTGCCTAATTTAGTGTAAATTTATGGGAAAAAACCACAGAGATTTTAAAGACCATTCCATTGCCTCCTCTAACAGGGCTAATAGTAATTTTCCTATGACACATATTCACTAGTGGTCAGATTTCCCCACCATATATTCCATGAAAGAATTGAAATAGAATCCAAGATCGGACTCATTCATAAAGTTGTGTAATAAAACTCTGTGAAAGATAGACAGAATATAATATTCTAAAAGACAGAACCTGAGGGCAAGAATTTACAGAGAAATATGTCCATCAATGAAAGTCCCATTTCAGTCAAAAGGAAGAGACTGTTTCAACCCAAAGGTGACATCTGTAGTGGGTTAAACCTTAGTTCAGTGTTTATTTAGATTGAATACAAATCCTTTTCATTTTAGGAATTATATCATGTTGGCACTTACGCATATTTCTTATTTGTTAATGTGCAATAGCTTTCCTTTCAGTATATGAATTAGACATATTTCTTATTTGTTGATGTGAAATAGCTTTCCTTTCAACATATGAGTAAGTATACAGTTCCAAAATTTGTTTTAAATCTTAATGCATTCAGGGTTAGAAAGCCAGTCTTCAGGCCATTTTCTTCACTACTTGCCATGATACAAACATCTAGAGGGAAAAAAATTGAAAAAAAAATCAGCATTTAGTGCTAAATGCTAAGCATTTTACTGCACAATGACTATCATCACTGTATAATAACATCTGACAAATAGGCTATTACCATCAGAGGGGAGGCTTTTAAATCAGGCCTTAACTACTTTTATTAAAGGCTTGGAAGGTAATCACTGAAATTATATTTTTTTTTCTTGTGTGTTTATGCTTCTGTCTAGAGTCTTTAGAGATTTGCCAGTTACAATCTATCTACTACCTGTTGTGAAACACTGGTAAGGAGATAATACAAGCAATTAGAAAAGCATTGCTCACTCCTGAAGTGCAATTACCTTAAATGAAGGTTTCCAAAGGGAATACACAATAGTGTTTCTCTGACATTTTTTGTTCCTATATTTTCCCAAAGATACCTTTTGTTTCTTACATATTCTGTCTAATCAGTACCTCACAGGTGGCTGCAGAGTGGTGTCAATGGATTAAATATACTCCCTTAGGACTAAGTAACATTAAATCTCAAATCCACCAAAAACAAGGTCAGTCTATGATCCCTTTATACATTATGTCAAAACAAAGTCACTCAAAACCCATTCTTTGTTAGTTTTAATCTTATGTGTCTTAAATATTTCTAAATCTGTAATCTCTAGACATGACACAAGGTTACACATGTAATAGTGAGAATTAAGATGTGAATCTTAGCATACTGATGTAAACCCACATATGTCCCACTTGCCATGCTGTGCTGCATGTATTTTCCCAACTTGGGACCCCCTGTGATGGTCCCAGCTGGTCACCCCAGTCCGTGACTCACTGGAAGCTTCTCATATGGGGAGACAAAACATGGACTCTTTGTATAAGGTGGGGTTATGATGTGGGGTTGTGATGATGAAGGCATCACTTTGCCTTCATACCTGCCAAGGCCTATTCTGCTGTTTTGCCTCTTATCTCTGCCAATATAAACTGATCTTGAACTTTTTCAGAGGGTTGCTAGTCTCTGAGAAATTAGGAAGGGATCTACAAAGTGGTTATTAGAAACAGTAATGAAATGTATTTAAAAAAACTTCATCACTCTACTACACATACTTCCAGTACCCTTCCTGTTCAGCCAGTGCCCAGCCCTGCAGGGAAGGTTGATCAGTGGATTCCTGCCCTGTTTTCAGAAGGTCTACACTATGAAGTACCTCTACCTTGGACAGTGAGCTCTGGAGCTGAAGCTGGTAGGGATGAGTTCTTCTGTCCACATGCCCAAGGCTGTTCCCTCACAGAAGGGCTGGACATATCACGTTGCTTAAGATTTGCTTTCACATCTCCCCAAAGCCCGAAGTACAGAATATGGGACTAAAAAACACTTTTTATGTGTGTGTTATTTGTTTTGTTTTGTTTTGAATTCAGAATTAGCGCAACTCACTAGAATGGTGTACTTTTAAACATGAAAATGAAGGTATGTGATGGTATTTGAGGACAAAAAGCTTTGCTGGCATGTTGTTGCAAGACCACGTCAGAGGACAGTAAAACTTGTCCTCTGCAGTAATCCACAGCAATTAACACAAAAAAGGAGACCAAGGTTCAAGGGCAAATTTGATTGCAAAGTTATTTCACAGTGTACATGTACTCTTCAACTGTTTTTAAATAAGTCTATATCTAAGTAGATAATGGCTCTGGAAAGCTAAAGAGTTCTCAAGGGTAGCAAGTTCTTTATGTATTTTTCTTGTCTCCCTCTTTCCACAGTGCAAAAAATATTGTCAAAGTAAGCATATAATGTAACTTCTTTTATTCCTCTAAATGGATAGGTGATTTTTACACACAAATACAATATACACACTGTGTTACACACAAAGTCCCTAAGACTTTGCTCTTCCCTTGTTGAAGTTCGTCAGCTTCCTACCTCTCCAGACTGTCAAAGTCTCTCCAGATGTCATCCACATCCACTTTCCACAGTCTTCAAAAATATTGGCAAAGTAAGCATATAATGTAACTTCTTTTATTCCTCTAAATGGATAGGTGATTTTTAGACACAAATATTGAGAAATTCTCTTCAGAAATGAGACTTTCTTGTGGTTTTTCGGTAACTCTTGTCTCTTGGAACTTGAGTTGGAGAGAAAGTGAGTACTCAGCCTTACAGAACATAAAGAATCACTGCATCATAAAACCACTTCTTTCAGAGGGGCTTAAAGGGCTGTCTGGCTTCAAGTCCCCTGCCTTTGACAGGGACACCTTCCACTAGACCAGATTTCTCAGACCTCCATCCAGTCTGGCCTTGAACACCTCCAGGGATGGGAGACCAACAGCTTCTCTGGCCAACCACTGCTCCTCACCTCACAGTA
Source organism: Zonotrichia albicollis (assembly GCF_047830755.1). Taxonomy (NCBI): domain Eukaryota; kingdom Metazoa; phylum Chordata; class Aves; order Passeriformes; family Passerellidae; genus Zonotrichia; species Zonotrichia albicollis. The sequence goes on from NC_133820.1 coordinate 73,810,768, forward strand.
AAGAATTTCTTCTTTATGTACTATTTAAATCTACCCTTTTTCAGCTTAAAACCAAACATACTATATTCAGAATGAGATGCAGGAAAAAAAATAATTAAAAAGTAACAGAGAAAGGAACTGTGTATATTCAGACCACTTTTGGGTTTATTTTTTCTGGCTATGTTTTGTTTTATGTACTACTTTCCTAGCAACTTGTCTTATGGCTTGTCTTACTGTTTCAAAAAACACTATTTATCATTTTTCAGGCAAGTAAAAATGTACTTCTTGTTTTCCTCTTAATGTGTTTATTTTTTAAAAAACTGTTTTTACACATGGTATTGTGGCTCAATTATGACAAAAACAACATTCATGCCAGAAAAGTGAGAGGATTTTTAGCTTTTAAAGGATAAAAATTGGTCTTCAAAATCAGGTGTCATGGTCAGCTGAAGTCAAAGCTCTCAAGCACATTTTTTTCATCTGTTTTGATAAGATGAATATATAAAAGTTCATGGCCACCAGAAGCTGTAAAATGAAGCACAAACCTATATGATATATCATAAAAATTATAACTCTTTACTTGTATTGTTGTATAGTTTTCTTTAAAATAATGAACAAAATATATATTAATTTAAATTAATACTTATATTAAGTCTGATGGAAAAAAGGAAGCAATAGCTGCTTCGCAGTCAGTTAAAACTTTACATGGTGAGGATACAAGTGGCACTTATTCCCTTTGAGCCACTTGGTTTATTATATATTCAGTGCCTGAGTGGGTAAGCCAGCAAGGAAATTTAATGTCTGGGGACTACTTCATTCTGTTTGCTACCCTTGTAGAGAAGATAGCTCCTTAAGCAAGCCTGTGGATAATATTTGTCACAATTATCTCCTGTCAAATCTATTTCACAACTTATGTAGTTGAAATATGCACGAGTTCAGTTGATGAGAAATGCAAAAGAATAAATCATGGAGAGGCTCAGTCAGTAAGGGGCTAAAAGAAACTTGCCATTTGGTCTGTACATATCTACATATATAGAAAACCTCTTTGCAGTCATGCAGGTCTTTGGAACTGGATCATAAACTCAGGTCAACTTCACCAGGTGCTTTAGGATGGAAAGTTTCGTCAAAATCATCCTTTGCTTTATATTTATTTCCCTTTATCACCAAAAAGGTATAGATTGACATTGGTTCAAAAATAATTACATTTTTGTATATGTACATTTGGAAGTAGTTTGTGGAACTGATGGAATAAAGAGTCCTATACTTCATCTATATTTTGAAAGTGAATTAAAGAAATGTCAAGTCACAATGGACATTTAAGTTAGAATACTGCAGCTGTCAATACATCAGAGACACTAGTCAGTGGCACTACTATCTAGTAAACAGTAATTTAATTAAGTATATCAGTATGTTTGTGTAAAAATCAGATTATAGTCAATATTTGACTTTTTTTCTGAAAAGAGGAAGCATAAGGCTGATAAGAGAAAGTCACAGACATAATATGTATATGCATTAACTTACAACTGAATTTTTAAGTACTACATAGGCTGTTAGCTAAGCAATTTCTATTAGAGAAGGCAAATGAAAGCTTATTTCTTACTTTCAAATTGCAGGTGTAAAAATGCTTTTTGAAGTACACCTACAAATTTGGTGAATGCATTACAGTACTGACCTACTGGTTTGGAACTCCAAGAGACAGAAAATGTTTTAAATAAATGGTCAGAGGTGGGAGTAACTGCTAAAGTAATTCTGTTCACTTTGTAAAGCAATGACCCAGAGGAAGAGATGTGCAGTAGAGATAAAATTTCCTGGTGCTAAAACCAGAGTAGCCATTGACAGAAAAACTATAGTACAAAACTACTCTGATAATTTCAGACCAATTGCCTGGACTGAAAAATTCAGTTAATTATTGAGAAATTTTCCTGTAGGTGGAAAAAATTCCATACTAAAACGAAGAAAATATAATCTAAATGTCTGAACACAACAGAATTCTGAGAAGTGTCTGAGAACAATGACTAGAAAGAATAAACAAATATTTTAATTTCCTCTACAAATAAACAAATATGTTTATTTCCTCTACAGAATCATAGTGTTCAAAGTGTTGTGTGATATACTGAGGATAAACTCCATGGACTTAACTGGTGCCTTGGGAATCTTACTGGCTGTTCTGACTTCATCAGTTGGCTTCTCTATTCTGTACCAGCTGCGTGCCTTTTCAGGATTTAATCACTGTACTTGGTCCCAGTGACTGGTAAATCTAGTGGACATCAGTGTATTGCACTCTGATATACCCCTCTGGTATATCCTTCCTCTCTTTCCATCCTTCTCACCTGATAATTTTGTTACTTCTTTTACGCCATACTAGAAAAACAAATGTTGGGCACTTTTGGTTTTGAGCTGTGACTAGATGCTTGTGGGATCACAAGGCAATTCAGGCTGGAAGGGACCTCAGGATAATATCCATCTTCTTGCTGAAAGTGTGATGAGTATCCAGGCTGGACTAGATTGCTCAGGGCTGATCTAGCCTTCAAAGTATCCAAGGAGAGAGAACACAGAGTGTCATTGGGCAAAATCTTTCAAGGCTTTATTGTCTTTGTGAGAAGGTTATTCCTAAGCAAGGTGGATATGTATCACTTGTTGAGTTTTGTGGGAGCAAGTTTCAGATTTTTCTGATTAGAAGACATATGGTTTCATTCAGAAACAAATGATCATATAAAGCAGCAGGGAGATTTCTGTGAGGGATACAAATCACTGCTTTCACAGGGAGTTCATGAGGCTCTGATCACATTGCAGTAAATTTTTACTCCTATGAAGAATTCTACTCATGTCAGTGGAGCTGTTGAATGGACATTTTAAGTTGGCAGCAGGATCTCAATATTAGGCCCATAGAAATAATCTGAATTAAATTTAATTAACTCAACATGCAAATGTTAGCTCTGTGAGGGGAAAAAAGAGAAGTAATTGTGATTCAGGGAAAAGTAGTAAAGTTAGCTTTTCAGCTCATGTTGAGGTAGATGTCAGGACTGCATGATGCTATGCCAAGCTATTTCCTCAGAGGAATTGCTCTGCTTAAGAGAAAGCAGATCCTAAAGGCAAACAAAATCATAATCTGAAATGGGATTCCAAGTGATAAGAGAGGTAGGAAGATCTGTTTCATTGATATGGCTGTGTTAAATGATGCAGAAATTTACACGTTATTGTATGTCAGTGCCAGGAATAGTCACACTGAATAGTGTCATTAACACTGGCAGAATGTTACATCTGTTTTCATAATTAGAGACCATGTGATTAATTTTACCATCCTACTTTCACAGAACAGTGAGCCTGAGTAATTTTGTGGCTTACATGAATTCATAACATGTAAAAAGGCAATAATACCTGTGGCTGATGAGCAGCAAATTTACACATGCCTGTCGCTGTGTGCCAGGCAGTCCAGCTCCCAAGTCACTATTTCATAGCTTTCTATGTAGGAAGGGATTTGCCTGTCTTTAGATATCAAGAATGAAACATCTGTGCCTGGGGCAGTCACACAATCAACATCTTCAAAAGGTGAGTAATTCTAAGATTTGTACTTTAATAACCATCTCTGGGGGAGATGAGTTTTCTTTTACCAATGCCTATCTATTATTGTTTGTTAGAGGAGAAAGAATTTTACCTTTTTCTAATGCATAACTAGACATCTAATTTGGATTAGGAAAGATAATTTCTACCATATTGTTTATCATTGCATTTTTAATGCATTTCATGTAGCCATTTCTAGCTTTACAAAGGTGATCTGCATTTCTTGTCCTTACATACAAATAGTCTTGCCAAGTGATTCAGATCAGTTTCTTTATGGAAACTGATAGATTCAACACAAGATAACCAGGATGATAAAGGGAACACAGAAATATGGAACCTTAAGATGAAAAAACTGAGTATATATAAAATTATACCTAAAGTTGTTAAGATCCTTGAAGAAATTGCTTAAGCCCTGTGCACAGCTAGGCCAGGGAATCTATATTATTACTGTTGTGCAAAAGAAACTGCAAGAACTGTTTAATTCTGCAGCTAACAATTTACTACCCACCACCAAAGCTTGTAAAAGATAGTAGAAATATATATTATAAACAAATATAAAGAACAGATAAGAAACAAAGCTGAATCTCAGCTGCAATGTAGCAAAAGTGGTGTTCTTTACTGATGCTTTCCAGTTTCACTTCCTTGTGTTTGTTTTTTTTTTAAAAATATGAAGAATTATAGTTTATTATTTTTAAGGTTTGAGGTTTGTTTGTTTGCTTGTTTGTGTGTTTGGATTTTTTTTTGTTTTCTTTACTTGACTTTTGTTTTTTTTTTTTTTTATGTTTTTACTGGAGGCCTCATTTGTAGCTTTGTCAGCTCACAGCCATAAAGTAGGAAAGCCAGCACTGAAGAATCCTAAATGAGAGTTAGTTGTGGAAAATATTCCCTAGTCAACAAGGAGGGTTGGTCTGTGTCAGTTGGGTTTCACTCCTGACTCAAAATGTCATTAATATTGACGTGCTGGAACTGATGCTGTGTCTGTAAAGCTTCACATACTGCAGTATTTCCTACAGCAAGGGTGGACAACATGCTTCTGCAGTCTTCAAGGACTCCCCAGGGCTCAGATGAAGCCCTGATTCTGTTTCTTCTCTCCTGTTATTTGCCTGGCCTATTGCCTGACCATCTGCAGAGCTCTGTATTTATGCCACTATTCCATTTGCTTTTCTGAGCTGAGCTTTAAGGAGAAGGCAGCAAGGTGAATTTAGCCTTGCTGCATAATGTCTTAAGATCTGTTGTTCAAATAGGGCAGCCCTAATCTAGCAAGCCAAATGAAATCCTACCTTGTATTAACTCACAGGCTGTGTGGCAAATAAATAGCCGTGAAAGGAAGGGAAAGTTCAGTGCTTTTAAGAGCCTTCTTGCACTCTGATAATGGCACAGAAAGAAACAGCTGTGGCTGTTATAGCTGTGGTTGTCTGATAACAGAGGAAAGAAAAAGTTCAGAGGTGAATGGAAGTGGTTTTATTCAACCAGGTGAAAAAACATAGGAAAATATCAAATTCACAGGCATACAAGATCTTCTAAAGTAAGTATATACACTGGGAATTCACATTTGAAAGAAAGAAAACATCTTGCTGTTTCAAGTTATTTCTGTTTACAAAGGATGGAAAACTTTCCAGGTCATTGAGAACTGTGGGCATCAGAAATGTGTTTTAAGTTGTATGTTAGAAGATACTTCCTGATATGTTTTAGCTATCAATAGAATTTGCATAAACTTGTCCCACAATACTTCCCTTTTGAAAACATAATATATATTGGGAGAATATTTATGGCTTTATCCCTCACACAAACAATAGTCTGTCTAGAATTCTCTGTCCCCATCTCTGCTCTAGCTATATTACAAAGACTCATGGAATAAAGTGAATCTTTGTCCTCACTTGCACTCTTTTCCTTTGTCTGTGGCTGCTTCCAGAATACTACTTTGACAACACAACTATGTTATCAGGGAGATTCATAGGCAGTTAAATATGACACTTGTCATTTACATGCCTCTTTTCTTTCTTAGATCTCAAAGAGAACTATGAAAAAGTTTAAACATTCTCATCAATTCATGCAGGGAAGAAAGTGAGATACAGTCAGAGGCAGAACTGAGAACAGAACCAATCCTTCTTATCTCTAGACAGGAGCTTGTCATTTTAGACCAATTATATTATCCAGTTTGGGTTTTACGGTGAAAAAACCCCATATATCTGAGACTCCAGTATGCAATGTGAGAAAATGCATGTAATCATGCCTTTCATTAAGAGTTTCTCCTTGCAGAAATAGCCCATCTGAAAAGTCTTTTTTTGCCATGTACAGTCTGCTTAGAGGTTTTGTTCAGTATTCTTCTTGAATAAACAAGATAGGAGGTTATTTTCATGTCTCAGCTTCTCAGAGTAAATTGCAAGTAGCAGACAGAAACCTTTCAGAAAGAAAAAAAAAATTGCTGAGAAACACATGAAGGGACTTTGTATCTCCTAGGCTAATTCTATAACCTTTGGCTGTAGATCTGAAAATGTTTATGAGTGAAGATGTGATTTATGCTTTAAAGTAAGGAAAGATGGTAAAGGTGAATTAGATCATCCAGTTCATGTGATAATCATGTAAGCTGCAGTAGCAATTCTTTGATACAGAATGAAATCATATTAAAATGATAAGAACAGAATTAACAGGGAAAGTAAAAATAGTAAATGAGATGATTTTAGAAGACCAAACAACAGAAAAAAATTAATCCTTGAATTGTGAATAAAAAAAGGCTCATTATGAAATAGAGGTTCTGAATTTGGTTTTGGGAGCTTAAATATCAAACAGTGCTGCAGAATTCCCTCAGAAACAGCAGTTCCAGTAGCAGTTCACCACAGTTCGGATCAGGAGGAGATAGTCAGGAGACTGCAGGTGAAGGTCTTCCTTGACATGAAATCACATATTAATTGAATTATTGACATGAAAAGAGCTACTGCAGGTCACATAAGTGTTTCCAGTTATTCCCAATGGTGTCTTCTGTTTTTATAGACCCATTTCATTATCAGCAGAGTGAGACTGATGTGTGGCTCTTTCAGGTAGCATTATGAGTTTTGTAAAATAAATTTGAAGTTCAATTTTTTGTTATGGTGTTTGTTACAGATCTTTTTAGGCACTGCTCAGAAATGTTTCCATTTGGGGTAAAAAAGGCAATGCCCCTTCTTCCAAAAAACCTGAAAATTAATTTTAAAATACATTGTGTATAAAGAAGAAAGTATAAAATTAAATACACTGGTTTTCGAAGAAAGCCTGAAGTGAAAATCACTTTGGGATTTGAATCCAAATTCCACACACCCAAGTTTCTGAACATTATAAAAGACAATTAATAATTATCTTTCTTCATTCTATGCTGTTTGAGAGTGAGATGAGTTTCAAGCAGACTTAATTGGTGCAACTAAAGCAATTCATTTAAAATAATTGAACACAATAATCTGGATTTTGCTCATTACTGAACAAAAGAAAGATGGTGAGGAACGCTCTTCTTTTTATTCCAGCATTAAAGGTCTTCCTTACTTTAGAATTCTCAGAATAACAACAAATTCCAACACCAGACACCTAACAGACTATGGCTTTGTCATAGCAACTAGAAAAATCTGGTCTAGCATTGGGAAAAGAGGTTTACCCTTTCAAATTACTGTTGTGCATTCCTGTATAATGTCTGCCTGACTGTAAAAGTTCCTCCTGCCTGGGCAGAGTGCCCCTGAATACCTATTAGAGATGTGTCTTTCAAAGACAGGCAGAGTGGTTTATGTTGCTGTGTAAGCTGGAAATTCTGGTTCTTAGGTACATTACTTGACACTTCACTGTGTGAACCTATTACTAATTAAAGAGCTTTGTTTTACAAAGTTTGTGAATTTCATAAAAAGTTTAGAAAACAGTGTTTACACTTAATGCAAACAATCCAAGGTTAGAGTCGAAATACTTACTTATTCATGAAGCTTTGGGCTTTCAGGGCTTTTAGTTCCATTTTGTTCCCTACTTGATTACGTGTGTGTGTTTAAGATTCTTTGTCTTTTCCCTTTTTCATTTCCATTACAAACATTGCTAATTCCTAACACAAAATTAGCAATCTCTGCATGGTGTTTTTCTCTTAATAGATGATGTTGATGCTGCGTGACAAGAGTTAATATCATTTTAATAATAAGTTAGTGCAGAAAATGCCTTTAAAGGGAGGTGACTGAACCGCTTTGATGGAATCTTTTGGTAAAAAAATATAGAGAAAATACAAGGAGGACAAAAAGCAAGGGAAAAACTAAATGATAAACAGAAGAGGAAAATTGACATGTTAGAAGACATGAGAGACACACTTAGCACAGCCATCATAAAGAGTTTCTAGCAGAAGTCCATTTTTGCAAGTCTAGTGATACATTTTGTAATCCTTTATTTGTGGGGAAAACAGATTCAAAGCAGAATGAGAGGGTGGGCAATTTCATGAGTACCTGCTGACCTAATTAATAGCTTTATTAATATTTTACGATTTGGTAATATATTGTGAGGTCAATGTGAGTTGATAAAATGGAAGTGCAGAGCTAAGTATTGTTTCTTCACTAAGCAAGCAGATTAATTTTGTATTTACTTTTAATTTTTTTATATTATAGTTATGGAAGAACTTGGAACGTTTTTTTTTTCTCTCCTTGAAAAGGGATTGTATGGCATAGAAACCACTTTTTCAATACATTTTATTGCACCTAGATAGTCTTTTCTCCTGGGCTCAGAGGCAGGAATCTGAGAACATTATTAACTTTAATAGGAAATATCAGGTATTTATAATGAGAATCTTGAGACCATCACTGTTCATTCAGAGATCCACAGTCACATACATAAACGATATTGTACTCTTCAGCAACTATGGTTTCCTTTTCCAAATTCAATGAAGGTTTCTGTGATGATCACTTGCTGAATGTCTTATTTTACTTTTTCAGTTTTTCTTACCTTACAAACATAGTCACAGAATAACCGCTATCAACGCTGTTCCCTCAAAATCCTCCTTACTGTGTTTGCAAATTGAAGAATTTCATTATTTGCTTGTAAGTGCACAATATTTATTTTTTTTCCCTACTGTAGCAAAAGTAGCACTGATTAATAAATATCAAGGAGAAGTTCTTCAATTTGCAACTATTTCTCCTATCTGAAATTTTTACAAGACACCCTGTGTCATATTGGTCTAAATGTGCTTTAAGTGTAATAATTGCTGCTTTGTATCAACAAATATGAGCATTTTCCACAGGTTTTGGATGAAGCTTTAACTTGGATAAAATGAAGTCAACACAGAAAGTAATGCCAGTTCTTGTTGCTATCTGCATTTAAACTTGGGTGGAAAGAAGGATGAGAAATCCAGTCAAGTGGCCCATGACACTGGCTACTGGAGTCAGATATTGAGTTGCTTGGCTCCTGTTGCTACTAGAAACAAACATCTTGAACCAAAGAAGCTGAGGCATGTTTCCTCTAGGGGCTGGAAGAAGAACTGAAGTTAATGAAAATATTTGCCTGGGTTGCAGACGAACTCAGTAAGCAAGCCATGTATTTTGAAGATGTATTTAACAACAGTAACTTAGAGATGCTCTGGAGAGTAACAGTTATTTCCCACAGCATTTGAAGCATGAGTTAGTCACTTTGTCAATCAGCTCAGCACAACAAAGCACAGTGAAGGGTCACTGTCATTCAGTTTCTTGACACAAGTACAGGGCATGATTTGATGGCTTTCAGTAGCCACATGTGAAGTTAGTTGCAGAGGCAGAAGGCCTTGGAGATTTCCACTTTATCGTTATTCTCTAAAATGTGGTAGATAATTTCCAAAGAAAATATGCCAGTCTGGCTGTAATGCTGTTGATAACTTGTCTTTCATCTGTGAAATTGCTTTTAGACTTGGTACCTGCCTTGAACATAAGCACTGCAGCTTTGCTACTCTGCTGGATTCATTTGAAAGATACCCTGCTGCTGTAGCCTGGAAGAACTACTGTTGAATTTTAAAGGGTATTTTGGACTAATGCAATGATCACTGAGGACAGGCATCAGAGACGTGATATTTGCATAACAGCTTTTAGAAATACTAGTAGAAAGCAAAATGTTGTAAAAGTAAAGGGAACTTAGCACTAACCTATCCTAAGTACCTGTCAATGTTCACCTGGCTCTTCTTTAGAGTCTGTTCTAATGATACCTACCCTGATTACACTATTTTTAATAGAAACATGCTCAGCTAATATCTCCAAAGCAAGCAGGTATACATCCCACTTAACAAGTTCATATACAGAGAAGTGGGTGGCAAAACAAGAATTCAGATGTCTGTCCTCTGGGTTCATACTTACTGCTTGAAGTGAAAAGGGAGCTCTGTCATCTCAAGCCAGAAAACATGCTTTCAGATTTATCCACTGGTTTTTTTATACTATTTTAGAGTAGTGTTTATCTTTAAAGAACCATGGAAACTTAATTCAGAGGAACAGTTACCGCAGCTTTCAAAGTACACTACAATGTCTAATTGACCTTGTTACTTCCAAGGTGTGAGTGCAGATTAGGGAGAGAAGAAAAAGCTGAGCTTGATGATTTTAATTACAATATAGGCATTAACATGTTTTCATGTTTCAGTAAGCAATGAAAACTTTTTGCCTTCTTACTATCATATATTGAAAAAGGTAGACATTTAAAGTGTAATGGCTATTTTTTTCTTATTTACTTCAATTTCTAATAGGGAGAAATTGGATTTTAAATGTTTTTTTCCTTTTTAATTCATCTTAAGAAGCTGAGTTTCTGGTACTTTTTGTTTCTTGTAGGTCATGAGCTGAAATATTTTCTACAGATTGTGAAAGAAAAAATATCTGAGCTACACTACTTCCTTGCTTGTGTGTCCCCAAGTTGTCAGCAAACCTCCCTGGAGCATTCTCAGATGTTGAAATGGGAGACTGGGATGTGAGGGGGAGAAGACAGGGAATCATGGAGAGCAGTAGGATGATATTTATGTGAACCATATCCTTGTGGAGCAGACATGCTTTCAAAAAAATTATCTCTTTGCCTGGATAATTAGTCTGAGTTTGAAACAGCAGGAAAAAAATAGTACATGCCTAGCTTGCATCTGTCTGTTCCCTTTACCCATGCAATGATTTAGAGACATGAGACACTTTGTCTTTCTGGTTACCTGAAAATCAACTCATTATAGTTCAAGGAGGGGCAGCAGTTCTGTGGTTGTACACACAGGGCTTGCAGCAGTGATCTTTCTCTTTGGATATGCAGGGCTATGGATATGTAAATCCAGTGCTGTTCTTAGCCATTGGAGCATTGTGCTCTCCTCAGATGACATTTCCCACTGTGTAGAGCAGCTACAATTTCCCTTCGGGAAACACTTTGAGCTAAGCTACAAATGACCCTGTCTTTTATTTTGGTCTACCCACAGTATGCTGTTGGTCTCAAACAGGCAATAACCAGTGTGAACAAATGTTTTTTTTACCTTGATATCAGATTTTTTGCCTAATAGGATTTTTTTAAAAAAATAAACAATGAAAGCTGCTCTTTGGTGGCCAGCTTATTTATTTGAGTTGGAAATAATGTATTACTTTAATATTTGCTGTATGATCCTGAATTCTAGGATTTGCCACTCCAGGACGGGTCAGGATCCTTTTAGAAAACAAACAAATAAAACTGAAAGAGATACTTACATCAAAATTATAAATTTGAAATATTCAGAAAAAGATATTAAATTCTTTCAAAATCATAAATACGGATGAAATAAAAAAATACAAATGAAGTCAACTGAGTGAATAATTTTTTTCATAATAGATTTCATGAATAATATTTTTTCAAAATAGATTTTATCAATATTTTATTGGACTTTTCAGTTCTGGAGTCATCAGACTCACAGTAAAAGAAAAAAGATTGGTAACTGTGTGGAACAGCATTTGTACCTCCATAGTGAAGATTTACCCATAGCTAAATCATGACTGCAATGTTCTAAATGGCAACTCCAGTAAGACAAGTCTGATGTGGGAGTGATTGCATCATAGTCCTTTTACTCTCTTTTGTCTTGGATGTTGCATAACTCTTATACAGTCCAGCAGAGTGCAATCATCTCCAATGTAGCATTTTATATATTTGATTTATATATGAATTATTGCTAATGCAGCATGCTTTCCTTCTGCATCAGTGTTCTTCCCATTATTCTGAGCACGAGTCTTACTGTACCCCATAGTGTCCACAATATGTTTTGTGAAGTTTGCTCTGTGTAAACCTAAATGGACAAAATGGAGAGCTTTGGTGCAGAGTTTAAGGCTGGAGTGAAGAAACAAACTGGTGTAACTCACAAAGGGAAATGTCTCTTTTAGCGCTGGGAAATCCATGTTTCTCTGAAGCTGCCCAGAACAGATGTTTCCATATTCTTGTCCTTGAATCACAATTGATATATTAAAGACATTTACTTTTCTTATCCATCAATCATTATATTCTACTTTCTCTCCTTATTTCTAAGCACTTCTAACTTTCACTCAAAGATAGCTATATATATTCAGACCTTTCATAATATCACTTTACTCAGTTGGCCACAGGCATGCTATCTTACAGTTTGTGACAGAAATACTCCACATAATTGAAAAAGAGAAGGACTTGTACTGCCAGATGTTCTCTGACAGGTATATCTCGTTAAGAGGGTGATTAATCTCATCCAACCTTTGCCATGCATAAGATAGGTGTCTAAGTTAGTTCTTTATGCTCTATTTGAAAAAGGGAGGAGAGGTAAGAGTCTAAAACTTATTTTGGGCTCTATTAGGTTCCAGAAGTGCTTGCTGCTCTGCAACGAGAGGCCCCAATATCTGCTTGACCCTAGACACTGATTTGTTAAGCAGTTGCAGTTCGATAAGATGAAGTTCATAATCAGGCATTAGAGTGCTGTGCACTGAACACAGTCCTTTGTGACATGAATTCGCTTTGCCAGTTGTTCAACCTGGCCAAATAAAGAGCAATTAAGATAAGGTACCAGAGCATCAAGACCAAGGGGATATTTTCAGCACTTCTCAGAAGCACTTGAGAACACAGATTCACTTTGTTATTCCCATTCTTTTGGCAGAGATTCTTGGAAATCACATATAGTAGCTATAACCAGGTGAATCAGAAAGAATGTTTTACCTTTGCATTATTATTGCAGTAGTTTGTAATTTGAATTGATAGTCTTAGTTTTCATATTCGACTTTTGCTTTTCTTGCTTCTTTTATGTTCAGATTTTCTAAACTAGTCTCATAAATATGCTTGGCTATAATGTCACATGCAAAATAAAGTTGAAAGATTTTTTTGGGAGAGTATCCATGAGAGAAACTGCATTCTGGCTCATATCTACTTTAATGACTCAGGTATCCCTGGTTTGATTTGAAAACATGGACATATTCAAAATAAAACATATTGATTTATTCCAAGTCTCTACTTGGACCTAGGAGTGGTGACTAAGCTCCTTTGCATGTCAGAGTCCATCACACATTTCAGCATGGATTAATTGCAGGACTGGGTTCATTGCCTTAGTAGATGTATTTAGAATTTCATTATGTTCATTAAAAACCATGCTAAAATCCTTTATTACTAAAAAGAGTTCAAAGCAATGAAATTTTACATACAAATCCCTTGAGCTGTTATGTAAGAGCCGTGCATTGCACAAAATTTAAATTAAATAATAGTAATAGTAAAGAGAGGTTAAGCGTGAAACCAAGCAATTTTCTACGCTAATTTAAATTTGTTTTCTTGTGTTTGGATATGCAAAGTTTCTTTGGAAAATGAGTTATTTCCTTCTTTGTCCAATGTTGACTTAATAGGTTTAACTTGACAGTCTTTAAAATTCAGATTTATGTTCTGAGGTTTCAACATCTTTCTATTTGGCTCAAGTAACTATGCTTTATTTCCAAGTGTGTGTATAACAGTGCACTGCATGAATACTTTACTAGCATGACACATAAATCTCAGATTTTGGATCTCTGTATTTGGTATCTCTTGTTTCTTCTCTAACAGCTGCAAATGTTCACAGAAGGTTTATATGGAAAATATTTAGCAAGAAGAAAACCTTTCTTTTGCTTGTCCTTCTCAGAAAATTGCTTAATTTTTGTCTGCACTTCCACATGTTCATGTATGTATAAGTTTAGTGCTTTATATATGCATTATATGTTGCACATACTCTCTTTTATAACATAAACTATTTATATATACGTGTGAATATATATAAAAAATAGTTGCTGCTTAAATAAAATCCAGTAGAATCCTAGCTTGGTAAATACCACACACTTTTTAATCTGGTGAAGTTAAAAGTAATTTTCTCTGCTTTCTATGACTGTATGTCATAGAAATGGTTGATGAGATCCCTTTGCTTAAGTTAGATTTTTAAATGTTACAAGTCTACGTGAAAATTACAGTCTACCTCTTTATTGCCAATAGAGAGGAAATATATTAACTGGCCTATGGATGTGCATACTTTTATTAAATTTCAAAGATTCTGGTGTGAATAAATGAATTGCTTTCCATGTAACTGGGTCATAGAACTAAGTCTCTGGGTGGTTTTGATCTTATAGAACTCAGTTTCTGCCTCCTTACAAGATAATTCTGCCTTCTGCCTCAGGTGGGGTGGTATTTGCAGGCAGATTTGCAAGATAAGATTGATTGAAAAAGGAATTCACATAATACCTTCCTATCTTCTTTTTCTTAAATTGTTTACCCAAAATGCTTTTGTCCTCATTCCTAGCTCAGATTTGTATCCACACCATTAAGATATCTGCAGAGCTATTGAACCCTGGTTCTAGTTAGAGATCTTATACTGTTGGCAATTATCTGGAACAAATCTTTAAATACCTTTTTACTCTGTATAATATGCTTTTGCAATATTGGTAAATACACATATCTGGAAAACATAACAGTCTATCTTCATTCCATTTTACCCAGAGAAATAAAAGATTTAAAGCCAAAAATGTTACTACTATCAAGTGACATACCTGTCAGATAATGAGCTATTCCTTAACTCCTGTTTTTTTGTTAGTGGTGATAGGTTTCTTTTGGTTGGTTGGTTTTTTAAAAATTTTTAAAATTTTTTTGAGATACCCCTAGATAAAATCAGAATTTTGTCATGGAATGTTTATATTCTCTGGAACAATTTAGTGCATATTATACTTTGGATAAGGTAATTTCTTATCTCTGTGTATTGTAACTACTGCATTTTGGATTCTAATTATTTAATTTTTCATAATATAATTAAAATTATTGAATACTTCTGTTTTTACTTTCCATTATTTTTCAAGTATTCCATTTTAATTTTCAGTATTTAAGCTTGGATGGTTCCTCCAAAATGCACACAGCCTTTTTTCCTGATAACTGTACTTAAAATTTATAGCACTTTCAGCCATGAGGTAGGAAAGAAGTGACATTTAGTATTGCTTGATTTGAGTACTCATTCCAAAAAGCTTTTAGCTTTGATTGGCATGACAACAACATCAATTCTTATACTTTACAGAGCTTACTGTGCACTGAAAATGAAGAATTCCCATGAGTTCCTCTACACTTAAGTGAAATTAAAAAGAAGTGATAGAGGATGGTCCAATACCAGTAAGGTAAGGGAGTGTGTACAATATTTTGTTGAATTAAATTCCCATATGCAATAATAATAAAATGATAGCTATTTAGGCTGTTATTTCACTAGCATATTTACACAAAACTTTAAATCTTAAACAGTAAACAATCTCAGCATTGGTTACTGACACTGTTATAGGCACTTAGTCCCTTCTGGACTCAGCAGGTGAATCATAGAATGGCCTGGATTGGAGGGGACCTTAAAGATCATCTCTTTCCAGCCCTCCTGACACTTGCAAGGGCACCTTCCACTACACCAGATTATTCAAAGACCTATGCAACCTCACCTTGAGCACTTCTAGGGATGGGGCCCCCACAACTTGTCTAACAACCTATTCCAGTGCCCTATCACCCTCACAATAAAAATTTGTTACTAATATTTAATATAAATCTGCCCTTTTTTGTTTTAAAGCCATTATCACTTGTCCCATCATTACATGCTCTTGTAGAATTCCCTCTCCAGTTCTCTTGTAGCCCCCTCTAGGTACTGAAAGGCTGCTCTGAGGTCTCCCCAGAACCTTCTCTTCTCCAAGCTGAATAACCCAGCCCTCTCAGCCTGTCTCCACAGAACAAGATGAATGCCTCTACAGTTTGATAATTTCTTTCTTCTAATAGATTGTTTATTTCTGTATTTATTCTACAGGGTTGTGAAGATAGTCTTAATATAGGGGTCAGTAACAAAGGCTAGTATGTCCTTAGAAACATTACAAGGCACAAATTTTTGCGACCAGAAAGTAAAAATATTTTTGAAAAGGTATTTTCACTGCATGAATCTGTTAATAGCTGATAGCTTATTTTAGAAATTTTCCAAATATATGAAAAAGGAATTTATGGCTAAGAGATCTAAACATATGTGACAGTTCAGATGCTGCTGGGTGCCAGTTGTTAGCAGACACCTGCTTATGAGTGTACATTTCTGTAACTGAATGTAACTCTAACTGAATATATCTTTAAAGATCTGCAAAAGATTTATGGCACTGTTTAATGCTGCCTTCTATCTCTATTTTTTAATAGCCTGCTGTTTAATCTAAACCAGCTATTATTTTTTCATTAATGTGCTTACTGCTAGGTGACTGAGATTATCATGAGTATCTAGCCTAACTAGACAGGAAGTAATGATTTTGTTTTGTTTGTCTGGGGCAGTTTAATGTTTTGACTTTTTTTTTCCCTTTAGTTAGGATCTCTTACGAGTGGTATCCTGGGGAACCAGAAAGAATAAACATTAAGAAATAGCTTTTATATAAACAATAACTACAGTGTATGCATGCAAATAGTCATAGATTTTTGCTGTTGTGAAGCAACTAATTCCATTATATATCTATATCTATATCTATCTATCTATCTATCTATCTATCTATCTATCTATCTATCTATCTATCTATCTATATCTATATCTATATAACTATCTATATCCAATCTATATCTATATCTACATCTATATCTATATCTAATCTATCTTTCTAATCTTTATTGACATCTTTCTATATCTCTGTAAATATCTCTGTCTATCTCTGTCTGTCTGTCTGTCTGTCTGTCTATCTGTCTGTCTGACAGACAGACAGACAGACAGATAGACAGACAGACAGACATATCTATGACAGACAGATATCTATCTATGTGTCTATCTACCTCTCAATCTTTTTATACTAGAATTGAAACAGAAATCTGCTTAGAATCATACTTACCTGTGCAGGCTGCTAGGTCATTGCATCATCAGAGTAGATGGGAGTTGATCAATTTGATCACTGACCTTCACCAGTTTTGAGATTTACTAGCTTAGTCCAGCATACAGGCTTTCCTCAAATAGTCCAATATTCAGAGCTTCCGTCAAGGCAGATGAGTTGTACAGTAAAATTATTCTGGGATTCCTTCATTATTAATGAAAAATTTACTTTCAAACTGGAACAGAAGGGAAGAATGGATGTTTTTATATGGCTAATGTGGTATGTCCATACCAAAACCCAAACTAATTTAACTTTGCTTCTTAAACAAATGATACTCTTTTAAACAACTTTATTATCAGATTTAGTTCCACTCATTAACCTAATTTTTATTGCAAGGATAGTTACCATCAGTGAGCTCATGTCTTAACACAGACAGTTCTTAAAAACTGGTGGTGCATTCATTGTTTCTCATCAGATGTACCCTGCTTGCTAGAATTTTCATAAGGGTTTCTTGTTTCTATCCAGGATTTTCTGGGGGAAAAAACCCCCATGTATTTGTGCTGTGCACTGCATGAACAATGCTTGTACAAGTGACAAATTGTGTGTCCTGTCATGGTAGATTTACTGTGCATATTTGAGCCACGTTCATGCAAGAAGCTCAGAGACTTCCTTGTGGTGCATGTACTGTGCAGGTGATACATTTTCCCTTTCACCATTAAGTGACAATGGCATTTATCAGAACATCTCCTCTTTATCTTCAAACACTCTTTGAGACACTGCAAGCTTTGCTAGTCAAGACAAAGAATTAGAAAAATAGGACAAAATGGCAATATCATGTAATAAACTAGAAGGAACATCAATATCTTAATCTTGAATATGACACTGTCTCTCTCTGTGCTTTATTTGCATTACATTTGCCACCAGAAAAATGGTAATCGCAGCTCAAGTTGTCTTGAAAATGTTAATTATTTAAAACTTGTATAAGTACTTTCAGAGATGTCAAAAAGTATATTATATGGGTTAACTTGTTTATTTATCTTTCTCAAGTTATAGGATAGGAGGACTGTGAAGAAATAAAGTTTCCAACAACTGTAAAAGGACTAGAGAGGCCATGTAAAATATTCAGGGACAATTGTTTAAAGTCCCAAGCACTTGGTATCTTTATTTGTCTCAATAAATCCTTCTGCAGCAGAGGTCAAACACACAGAAAGTGCCTCCTCTGCACTTCTCACTTTGGGGGCACTTGCCTCCTTCTTTATCTTCTCTTTTTGTGAGGCCTTTCTCTCTTCTTTGTACTCTCTTTGTTGTGTCCTCCTTGTGAATTTCTTACTGTTACAGTTTTAATATTTTCATTTGTTCCAGCAGCTTAAATAGAAAATATTGGGGTCAGCCTGAGGTTGCAATGCTCTTTCTTATACAGAAGTTGAGAAACAAGATTGGCCTTTTCAACACTTGCTTCTACATTTTCAAGGGCCATGAAAGGGGAGTTGTGCAGACCTAGGTGACACTTCCCTGCTTAGTAATCAGTCTTTTTCTTTGCTCTCTGTGAACAAAGCAAATGCTTCATTGGCTGCAACTTCAAAAATCTGTAGATAGTTAGAACAGGGAACTACAGTTTAAATAATTTTTTTACCCTGAAGATGTAAAATCTTCAAAGATAATTGATGCAGTATTGTTTATTGTTAACTACTTTCTTTTTGAAGTAATAGTAATAATAATAATGATTCAAAACTAAACTAAAGCAAAACTCACCATACAAACACTCCTAGATTTTGAAGGAGGGAAGACTGGAGGAAAGAGATTTTTGAATCTTCATAGGAAAATGAGGCTTGATGGTCACCTTAATGACCTGAGACCTAAATTGTCTTGATTTGCCTGTTCTGACTTAGGACTGAATTTGGTTTCCAGCTTTGTAAGGAACTGGCTTAAACAGGATACAGTAGTGATGAATTCATTCTTTGCTGTTCCTTTATTTATCTTTACAAAATATATGAAACATTCACTGCAACCAAGACTCCCAAGTTCCATCTGCCACAGAAGGTGTGAAGGTCCTGCAAGTCAGCAGTTCATTTCCACATTTGTCAGTATATATTCAGCTAATTAAGAAAGAACAACAAAAACAGGAACTGCTGAAAAAATCTTGCCTGGGTCTGTCTTTTTAATTTAGTGTTTCAGGCTTTCATCTTCAGACATAGGCTTGAAATTACCTAGAGATTTCTGGAATGCCTATTTTTGTCCTTAAAAGTTTGGTTTCTCTGCTCTTAATAGTATGTGTTGAGAGATCCTGTTTAGAGGTAAGACAAAAGCTTTTCATCTCTCTCAAACAGGAGAATAAAACAAACTGATGTCTACAGGAACACAGTACAGGCAGGGCTGTCAAATAAAAGGGCAACAGCATTACCAGCTCATGTAAGCAAAAGAATTTTTTTCCTGTTCTGGAGCAAACTAGTAAGAAACAATGTTAAATTTATTTCTTGCTGGCCTAAAACAGATAAAAAAGAAGATTTCCCTTTTTTTTTTTGGTAGAATAAAGCACCATTACTTCCTGTGATGATGGTCAAATGAATTTCTTAGGAAAAGCCCTGCCCAACACTTTTCTGTGGCCATCTGAGTGTCTCTTTTGGAAAGCTGACAAAATCTAGTAATGCATCTTGTGTGCCACTCCAATCAATGAGTAGCTGCTTAAGATCACACAGTCCTGCTTATATAATTAATGGGGAGAATATATTTTCATGGGGACACTGGAATTGCACCAGCGTCAAACCATTACACCATTATATTCAGTTTTTTCATCAAGGAGGGTTGAGTTGGAAATTAATTTAGTAAACTGCCCATGTGCAGATGATGCATTCAAAGGTGAGCTGGCTGCTGTCATTAGAAGGCCACTATCATCTTTCAGATGTTGTGATGTCCAGGGCAGTACTCCAATACCTTGAAAAAATCGAATCTATTCAGTCCCTAGGAAGAAGAATTCTGGCTGTGTACTAGGCTGCATCCAAGAAAGGCAAAAGCTCCAGGAAGGCCTTTTCAGCATGTAGGAGGAGGCCTGTTGGAGTCCTGTGTCCAGCTTAGGGCTCACAGCTCAAGGGAGGTAATGACAAACTGGTGAGTTCAGTGGAAGGTTTCTAAGGGGAATGGAGCACTTGAAAGGCTGAAGGACTAATGTGGATTTCAGGGAGTGATGGAATTTTTAAGTAGATACAGAAATATATTAAAATCATTGCAATCAACTTTGGTGACACTTCAGAATAAATGTTCGTGGAGCTGGAACACTTCTATGTGCTTTGAAGTACGCAGGTGCTATCTAAGTAATTGTACAGAAAATGTATTCACCCGGCTCTCACTCAAGAGCCAGAATCCTGAGGCACATCAGGACAATGACATAACAGGATTAGGACTTTCTCAGGCTACTTCTTATGCAGAAATGTGTGTAGTTGAATTCTTCCTGCTGAACAGAGTTTGAATGATACCTGATGTTACATGTGCTGTTGCCATGGATTACTGCAAATGCTAGAGTCCAAACCAAGTGGCATGTTTAAAAAAGAAGGGATGTACTGTATTTTTTAGATTTTGAAATCCAGTGAAATCCATTAGTACAGTTGTTGCTAGCACGATAAAAAAATGATTTGTGATTCTGAACCAAATTCATTAGTACTTTTAAACAAACTGCAACAGGTAAAGACCCATCACTAGCACATACCTGTGCAGAAAGTTAAAAGCAGTCATTCTGAAGGTCAATTTTTATTTGTTCTTATTTGGCTAAAATGTATTATTTCCCCCTTTCTCCAATGAATTTCCTCTCTTTGTCAGAAATTTTTCACGAAGAGGAATGTGAAAAATTGAAATGTGGAAAATTGTTCTAGAATCTCAGATAGATATGTGGAAATTTGTCTTAGAATCTCAGAGTATAAATTGTCCCTGATTTGCTAGACTATAGTGATCTATCCCACATTTTTTTTCCTCAGTAATGACATGGAATGTTAAGAGGAACATGAAATGATAAAAATTCAAGTAAATATTTTAACTGAAAATAGGCACAGTTTTAAGTGAGTTCAGATTCACTGCTTTTCAAGGCAGCTGTCTTTTGAGACACTCAGACTTGAAGCTTAAGCCAAAATTTATGAGAAATGGAAATTTTGGGTTCAAAGAAAATAATAATCTAAACAGCCAAATTCTACTTCACTCCACAAGGTGTTTTCACCCCTGTATGTCAACTGCATTTTTAATTTCCAGATCATTGCTTGGGTATTTTTAATTGTATTTTAGAAAGTTCTAAGACAGCAATCAGCTATAAAATACAAGAACTAAGAGTGTTCTTTAGTATGAGGTCTTTCATTACAACATGAAAGCTCCTTTTGAGAAGCTATTCAGTGCAGGCTCTTGGATTGAGGGTATGGACATAGTGAATTGATTTGCTATTCATCTTCAATATTCTGTATATGCACTAAAATTTCAGTGCATTTGACTTAAATTTTATGTATATAAGACCTTTATTTTTTTCCACTCTCTCTTTCTCTTTGTGTAATAAAGAATATACTCTCTCTCTCAACAACTCAGGTTGATATTAGATGTGAGAAACAAGATACTTTTCATATGTGCTCAGAGTACTGCACATGAAACGGTGGAGAAATCATGTCCCCTTTTCCACCACCCCCCTAAATATTTTAAGTTTTATAGGCAGATCAAGAAGTTTTCTGTATGCTTTCATCTCCTAATTTTTGTCTAAAGGCTTGACCTGTTTTCATATTCATTGGTAATCACAAATACGAGGTGGTGCAGAAAATAAAAGCACAGCTCTTTCAAAGCAAACTTCAATAAAAGATATTTTTAGTACCCTTTCCCCTCATCCCTGTCCTTTGCTGTACAATGTAATAATAAATACAGTTATTTATTTTCTGTGAGAAGAGGAAAATGCCTGATCTAATAACAGTCCTTTCCCAAAGGTATCCTTATTGTCTTCTGGTAAACAGTCTGCTGACCCAAGAAAAATAAAGTGAGAATATGACCACTGTTATAAGCAGCAGAAATATTGGAGATTAAAGTGTAATTGAATGTCAAGCTGCCAACTAGATTTAACTCCATTCACAGCTCTTTGGGATTGTGATCATGACAGTTCTCCCAGCTATATCATGGATGGGATGCACCACTATATGTCTTGTTAGCCCTTAACCTTAATTCTTCCACAGACACTTTACCCTATCATCGCCATCAGTTAACTCTAAAGAGTCAAAGGTTACCCTGTTGCCTCTTTGTCCTTGCTTATCCCTTCTGAACCCTTTGTAGCCACAGCAGCACTCCAGTTGTGAGTCAGCCACCATGTTTCTGTGATGACTTCTGCAGTTTCCTGTTGCAGAGAGAAGCTTCTAGCTCCTCCAGTTGTTTTGCTCATTCTATGTACATTGGTGTTGGTGCATTTCTGCTAGGCTATTGATGCCACCACATTTGTGGGGCAGAAGCCTGAATTTCTGTGTGATCAGCCTTATGCATTTATGTGGTTTCTAACAGATGTATCGATGCTCATCTATGCTTAGTGGAGAGATGCAGCTGAAGAGGGTAATACATCCCACTGGATGACGAAATCTTAAACAAGCTTGAATTCAGCACTTTCCAATGTCAATACCTTATCACCAGGTTGCTGCCTTTCCATTCCATTTCATCTAAATCCTCAATGTGCAGCCCTCCAGACTTCAACAGGAGGAAGGGACACTGCTCTCTGCCGCTGTGGCTTTGTGGTAATGTCATGCTCCTACCACAAATATTTGGGATTCCTTTCCCTTGTAGAGGTAGACTTGGAGTTAGTCCTTCATCTTAGCATTTGGCTGATCCCTTCTACCTTGTTTCCAGGAAGTTATTTTGGAGGCTAAAGTAAGGTGGTAGAAGGATTTGTGTCAGATGTTTTTTCATTTATCTTTGTTCTGCAACACACATGGTAAAAAGCTGTAACTTGTGTGTTGACATTGTTCAGCTGTTGGTACTTTGATTCAACAGAAGCTTCCTGTTGGAGGGAGGGACTCTACCTTCCCAAAAGTCAGCTAAGAGAGGTCTACTGGACAGAAGCGTCAAGAGTAGAAGAAGAAGAGACAGGGTGAGTTGGAGTTTGCAGTATAAGCACAGACTAGGAGGGCATTGAACAGGGGCCCTGACCTCAGGGAATCCGGAAGCAAAATATTTTTCCTGTTACTCTGAGATGACTGTGTAGAGTTTGTGAACCCAGGCAGCCAGTAGAAGTCACTGGAAGAAGGATAAGATGCATTGTACATAGAAACAGGGAAATTAGAGTACTTAGAAAAATATTTGTCTGATAAAATAAAATATTCTTTTCAGGTAGCTGTGGAGAACTATAAGGTCCTCCCTCACTCTTCTCTTCTCCAGGCTGAACAACCCCAGCTCCCTCAGCCATTCTTTACAGGATTCTTGTTCAAAACCTTTCATTGACCTTGTGGCCCTTCCCTGGACACTTATGAGATAATGCAAGACTACTGAGTTCTGTGCAAACTTTATGTTGTTTGGATGCTGCTAAGTAGCAAGGAAATGGAAATTCTTTAATTTCTTATCCTCATGAGTCAAGATGTATTAAAGATTTGTGATATACAGACATGACATGGAGAAGAAGATTCATGGTCAGTGACTATTATTGAAGCATTGTAAATTTAACTGATACTCTATTCTTCAAAAAACATTTTCAAGTGTTAAAATTTATATGTATATGTGAAATTTACATTAAGGTTTATGTGATAATAAAAATTTCTCTTTAAGTTGAATGTTAAGTTTGCATCATTTTAGAAATATAGCAAGGAGAAAAATTATTTTATTAGCCTTATAATTTGTTTTGTTAATATTTTGCTGAGAGTTATTAAGAACTACTCAATATCAGAGAAAGCTGATAAATTCAGAATAGATTGCTTGCTTATTGTCATCAATCTTTTAATAAAGCTTTCTGTTGCACTGAGGCTATTTATTTGACTAATATACTCCAGATCTTGGTGTAAATTTTGTTCCTAGGCAATATGCTTACTTGTCTTTTGCCATTTTCTTTGCCTTAGTTCAAACGAACTTATTACTTTTGCGTATGATTTCAGTGCACTGTAAAATCATATTAATCTATTTTTGAGAGTGAGTAAATGCTCTCATCTAAGTTGTGTCATCCACTGTCATAACAAAATTGTAATATAGCAAAAGTAAAAGCTAAAACAGTAAGGAAAAAGCAGAGCAACAAGGAAACTTCCACAGTTGCTCCAAAAATGTTCCTACTGAAATGGAGTACTCCTTATTCCTTGTGTACTTTTTTTCCCCTTGCATTTTTTTTGTAGCTGGGATGTAATGCCATTCATTTCTCTAAAAATCATTGCTAATCTGATTTAATGATTTTGTGATGTCATTTATGTTACAGTGCCTGACACTGACATTAAAATCTTTTCTGTTTAGAGTTTCACAAACTGAATTTTGTGTCTTGTCAGTCTTTATAACATAATTTAAAATGTGTAAAATAGGCCAGAACCTTTTAGTATTTGATGGATGTTTAGAACTGGGAAATGAGATATGACCTGGATGATACAGAGTGGAATTCAATAGAGTTAACAGAGCTGAAGATGGCTATTTGAAAGAAAATTAAAGAACATTCATTTCACATATTATGTTTTAATAAAAGATGAATCTTGGCATTGTGTAAGTCAGCATGGATTCATGAATACTAAGAGAGGTCTGTGGAGCTCTGGCTGTTAAGTAAGAGCTGTCAGAATTAGCAGCTTCAACCTTTTCTTTGGCTTTCAGATGGAGTGTATGTGATGGTAAAAAACAAAAACAAAACCTGTTATCTGTATTTTATTTTATGATTGCATTACTATTTTAAGGCAGATACTTGAGTCTGATTTCTCTGTAATTTGTTCCAGGTACAATGGTTATAAACTGATTAAGTGGTGCAATTTAACACAAATCAAGTTTCTTTGGTTTTGTGTTGTAAGCAGTCTAAACAAAGTGCGTAACAGTATCAAAGGTGCTTGGGTTCATGCTATGCAGCAAGTATCCAGATTCATGATTGAGAGAAGAGGTCCTCTTTCTCATCCTGGATATTCAAGACCCATTTTGAGCTTATTTATTCAATTCCAGATTAGGCTAACTGCCCGAAGGTTGTAATTAGGTGATGAAAGCTCTGAGTTATATGAAATGATAATGTTTAACTAGAAAATATTCTTTGATATTAAGCTGTGATTCTAAGTGAGGCATTTAAAAGAAGCAAAAAAAAGAAGCATTTTTTTTTTAATTCTGCCACTGCTATTCTAGACCCTCTTTTTCTTGTTTTCACATTGATTTCCTGCTTTCAAGTTTCTGCATTACTTTAAATGTTTGCAATAGCTATAATCCTCTTTGAGTCTAGAAAAGGTTCTCCAAAAACTAGCAGTAAATCAAAATGGTGGCTTTAAAAGCTACTTTTTACAGGCATTATGAGATTTAGAACAGAGCAGAAAATAAGACATTTTTCGTGTAAGCCATGATTATGCTAAGATGAAGTCTCTTCTTAGACAGTATTTTTGATTTTTCCAATATTTTAATTCCATTTTTATCCTGTTACCTCAGCACCACTGTAGTTCTCACCTTTTTGTGTACTATACTCAAGGCCATCTCATGATGAGCTAACTAATTTAAACCAAGAATCTGATAGCTGGACATAAAACTTGTTTCCACTGTTTTCCTTTTCTAGTCTCTGTAACAATTCTTTTTTCTGATTGTTCCATATCTCAGTATTAATTCTGACTGTAATTCTTACAAGTATTTTAAACAACTCCGCAATCTAACTGAAAAACCTACAGCTCATTTTGCCTTGGGCTTTCCTTTTGTTTTGAAAGTGAGTTTATGAAAGTTTTCATATGGTTGAGAAATTAAACGCCAGCTGACCATGGTTTGTTCTTGTTTTGTGTAGGGGTGTGCAACACCCTCCATCCATCTAGCAGCAACACTGCAGACACATTTTTGTTCTGGTTTTACTGCTTGGATTCTCTCTCTCATCCCACTCATGGGTGTTTGAGGGAGTGGCTGCATGGTTGCCAGCTGGTGTTAAACGATGACAAATTTTAATTCACATTCTGGCTGGCTGATGCTGATAATGATGTTTAAACCAAGAAATCTTGATTGCAGATTTTCTCCAGTTCAGTAAAGGAACTTTTTTTACAGTTTACTGTATCTTTCTGTCTCTTGCTAGAGGTGAGGTCTCAATGGAGTTCTAGCCTTTCCCTTCTGTAACTGCTGTTGGACTAGTGTGGAGTAACCTATGGAATAATTGCTGCAAAAAATGGAGTGTAGCATTTAATATCTCTGGTTTTGATGCCATGGACCTGCATGTCTTTCGAAAAAAATGCAAGCTGTTAGTCTTTGATCCTACAAACTCTCCCAAATGAGTTACTCCAGGGTTGAGTTACTCCAGGGTGACAGGTTGATACAGGATTAGCATATAGATATGAGTTTTCTGTGTTCTGACACTTATCTTTATTATTCCATATTGTACAGCAAGGAAAAGTGCCAGGGTAAGATCCAGTCCAGTTAGGACTAAGATTTGGGTGCCAGGACAGAAAATTGATGTGACGACTCTCAGAGATGCATCAGCTTTAGTGAAAATGTTCGACAGAAGCATCTTGGGTAGCTTAAAAGCCTTATAATTATAAGGCTTTAGTTTTATAAAATGTAAAAATTATTTTTACATTTTCAGTAGAAAACAAAAACCGTAAAAAATTATGCATTCAATTGCTTTAATTAGATGTATAAATGCAATGTGGAGAGTATTACAAAATATTTTGGGACTGCAGCTCCAGGAGGTATCAGTCTAGGTATGTTCTCCCAGTTTGATTACCTATTATCTTGAATTAGCTTTCTCACTGTCTAGATTAACTCAATATCTTGGTATTAAACAAAAAAATATTAAAATGCATTTATTCCTGTTTGTTACATGATTGAGTTGTGAAGACTTGAGGAAAGAACAGAACAACCATCAGGGATATAATCTAATTCATTTTTTAAAATAAAAATCACACAATTTGAAATCAATTTCTCTCCTGCATCACCTTCTTTAGGAAAAATGAAGGTAAAATAAGTTCCCTTTCTATTAAAATCATCTGGATTCCTGGGTTTGATTCAACATTCATTCTATATGCCAAGAATTAAAGATTTCTCTATGTAATCAGTGTCATGCTCTTTTTATTCATAACAAGATAAAAAGACCTAATGCAAAATGAATTTTAGTGTGGTTCTTCAAAGGGTGTAATATGCTACTAGTTGAAATGTAACTTGCTACATCAATTTGGACTTCATGTGTTAAGACTAGGGAACAATGACACACTACTTGTGCTCACATTACATCAAGCTGTACCACATTTACACTAGATACGTGGTGAATTAATCTGTTGCAGTTTTTCTACCAGCAAATAATGATTACTCTAAAGCCATTATGATTTCAGCCTTTTCCTGACATTTGTTGTAGTCTCAGTGACATGCTATTACCCTTGTCACAATTTGGTGTAAAACATCTCTCATTCAAACACCATTCATTACCCTTGGGCTAGACTCACATTCAGTACATGTCAGTAAAGGGGCAGGAGGTCAAATCTCAGTAAATTAGCTGTCCTCTGTGAAAAAATAACTCATCTCAGAAGATAATTTACCTTTAAACAACTGCAAGATTTCCACTTCTGTAAAGTTAGATTCAATTTGGGCTCTATGCTGGAAGACCTGCTTGCAAAACATGTTTACACTTTTTAATGTTTCCTGGGTTGTCCCCAGGTGCCAATTTGTGCATACTGATCTCTGTGGGACATGGTCTGAATGCTTAGTACCATAGTCTCAACAGCAGTTCTCAAGTCCACAGCCTGAACTGCGTTTTGATTCTCTTCTTCCACTAATGTTAGAATGTGAATTTTTTTTTTGGGAAAATATCATCTCTTCCTTTTATAAATCATCTCTTTTTGTACCAAATGAAATCAACGGTTGTTTGATTTTCATCTTTGAAGCCACTTTGTATTTAAAAATACTGTGGTTTTACACTCTGATTTTAATCCTGTCAATGTAATATATACAAGGGGCTCAAACTGGAATTTTATGCACCTAGTTAAGTAGTCTTCATGAAATATATACACATTTAAATTGCATATTACTTCTTGGCCTGTAAAGCTGATTTTATAGTGTGGCTGTGCCTAAGATTCTTTCTCTGAAAGACCTGGGTGATGGTTGAAAGAGTCTGTTTCACTGAACTTGAGTCTGTAGCATAATTTTTTGCTTGGTGGCTTGGTTTCACAATGGGTTGGAGTCCTGTTCAATTTCTATATGAGGAGAAGCTCAGAGTGATTATGTTCAGTGATGATATTACATCTGGATGCTCGATTTGGTGCTTCAGTCTCTATCTTGACCCTCAATGCTGTTGATGTTGAGCTTAGAGTGTTTTTGAGAACAATTCTCCAGAGGCACTTTTCTTTCCACTTGCACAGGCTCGCATTCAGTGATCCCAGACAACCCTTTGTGAAGGCACATGTAATAAACATAAGGGGAGGAGTGGATGTTCCTGCCAACTCTCTGTTCTCAGCCTGAGTCCAGCAGATATGAAAGGAAAACACTTTGTGACATCTGAGCTCTCCACACAAGTCTAGTCTTCTGTTCACTGAGCAGGAAATCTTGCTACTAAGTATTATATTGTAGGCATGTGGTCTTACCTCCTTTGGGAAAATTTTACAGGAAGAGAGTTGGTTTTGCTAAGTTTTCTACGAAGATATTACGGCATTCTCTATGGAAAGTGCCATCTCTGTATTTCTGAATTTTTGGCTGACACAGGGTTCTGCTGGTCTCCTAATGACCTACGCTGTGTCTCAGCTTTGACCACAGAACAAGAGGACATAGTCCTAAGCTGGGCCAAGGGAAGCTTAGGCTAGACATTGGGAAAAATTCTGGACTGAAAGAGTGAGTGGGCACTGGAATCATCTGCCCAGGGATGGGCAGTCACTGTCCCTGGAGGTGTTTAAGAAAAGACTGGACGTGGCACTCAGTGCCATGGTTTAGTTGATGAGGAGGTGCTGGGTCATGGGTTGGACTAGATGATCTGAAGGTGTTTTCCAACTAGTTTGATTCTCTAATTCTGTAAAAGGCACCTATCTTTGTTCAGAAATTCCTGCTGACTCTCAGCAGTCTTTTTCCAGATTGCTCTTTTACAGGACTGTTTCTCCTCTGTCATGAAGACAGAGGATGAGTGGCTTGCCCAACAAATTTGAGCACCAGAGCCTTTCTTCATATAAGCTGTGACAACAGTCACTTTTTAAAGCTAACCATAAAAGATCCTTATGCCTTTTTCAGGTTTGAATCTTCAACACTTACGATGTATAATGACTTCTTATAGTCTCATTAAAATCAAAGTAATTTGGGGGAGAGTTGGTGAATTCCCTTGATACAAACCACATCCTCATTCCCTGGTTTTTGACTATTCCTATGAAATTAAAGAGAGGAAAAAATCCAAGCTCTTTATAAAAAAATGTTGCATCTCATTAAAAAGAGAAACAACAAACTTGACTCCAACTTTTACCATTATATAAATTACATTTTTATTAAAAAAATGAGTGAGTCACAGAGACTTGAAAATCAAGGTTCACAGTGGAACCTGACAGCTTTTCTACAATGTTTTTAATCAGTTTTAATTGTTGTCAGCTGAGTGATCTGTGAAGGTCTTATCTTTATGTGAGGCTTGTAGGTGTGGGTTTTTGCTGTTGCTACTAGTTTGGAGCCAGAAATAGTTGTGTGTAATTAGGGATCCACAGGTAAGGTGAGATTTTGTGTTCATTGAAAGGGACTTAGCAGGGATTCATGTGGCGTGACATAATTTTGTTCATTAGGATAAGAAGCTTATATTCTTTCACTATAATCACCTCCTCATGAAAAAGAGCTAGAGCTCAATACCAATTCACTAGAAGTGCTCAACATGGCCCTGTTGTTGAGCACTAAGTTCTACATTTTTCTCTAAAAACATTACATTTTCCCACCTTGTGCAAGCTGAATGCATTTATATTTAAAAAAAATACACTGTAAAGATTAGTCTTACATTTCAGACCAAAATTCCATACACATATTATTTTCTCACATGTGAATTTACATGTATTTACCTCTAGCAAGTCAAAGACACAGTCAGAGAAAATGTTGGCTGAAGTGTAAGTAATGATTTAATGGAAGCATACTTCCAATAATATAGTGTAAGCATA
Source organism: Zonotrichia albicollis (assembly GCF_047830755.1). Lineage (NCBI taxonomy): Eukaryota > Metazoa > Chordata > Aves > Passeriformes > Passerellidae > Zonotrichia > Zonotrichia albicollis. The sequence goes on from NC_133820.1 coordinate 73,840,763, forward strand.
GAATAAATGCTGATGTGATGTTTTATAGATTGATTTTCGGAAAAACATTTCTTAAAAGATAAGGAGGGATTAAAAATCTCACAAGTCTGTAGAACTAACAGCCAAAAAAGTCATATAGACTAGCCACTAAGAAACAAACTAAACAACAACAGCCAAGGTGTTTGAAAGTCACAATCTTGCTCACTGTTTTTAGGTGACTGATAAGAGATGGCCAGTCACCATCTCCTTTCCCCAGTGGAAGACAGCAGTAAAGAAGTGCACAGACATAGTGGGACCAAGCATGCAGGCAGCTAGGCTGTGCCTGCGAATCCCTTTCCTTTGCCCCTCAAGCACACAGGTGCCTTAGGCACCTTTCTACTCTGATTAAGCCTTGAGTCATTTCTGACTTAAGGGTGCTGCATGCTGGGCATGCTGATTATGGTTTGCTCACTTCAGAGGGTACTGACTCCTTTAGATCTTTCTCTGTGGTTTTTACCTCTTTTGTATAGAGAGCCTAAGCAAATTCCACTGGAAGGGTGAATTGCCTGTAAGTTACAGATATATAACTTATGGTACTTTGATACATAACTTTTGGATAGCTAAACTTTTATGGGAACTGGCCTACTTTTCATATTGACCTTGTCAGGAGTTATTCCAGAAAGTTTTGTATTGTAACCCTGGAAGTGCTGCCAAAACATAAAGTATTACAGCAATAAAAGATGCATCATAATTTATATGCCAGCAGAAGATCAGGGTTTAAATGGTTGATGGCTTCTATTCCTATTCTGATTTTCATGGTAAGACAGAAAATTTCTGGTCTGGGAAAAAAATATCAGAAGGACCATAGAGAAGACAAAGGACTTCTTTTGTCAAAAGACAAAAGACAGGACAAAAGGCAAGACAAAACCCTGGCTGACTTGTCCTGTGCTGGCAACAGTCCTGCTGTGAGTGGGAGTTTAGGCAAGAAGACACCCAGAAGTATATTCCAACTCAGTATTTTTCCTATTCAATATTTTCTACACGGCTCCTATAGGGTTTTTTATTTTTTTTTTTCTGAAACACTAGTAAGACTAAAAAAAAACTCCATTCATTTCTAGAAGATTAAGTATCAAAGACGATATGATATGATATGATATGATATGATATGATATGATATGATATGATATGATATGATATTCAGTTCCAGACCTGTGAGAGGAAAAAAAAAAGGAGGATCTCAAAGACAGGTTCTTGTTTGAGGAAGAACAGGAAGCGTTGCCTTGGAAGAGGCCTAACAGGAATAGAATTCTTGTTTGGAATCTGTCCTAAATGGGTTCTTGAACTCCAGCCCAACCAGTAGAGGAGCTGCTAAAAGCTGTGGATGTCAGATCATTCCTGTAGTAATAAATATGGTCATAGGGGAAAAGGTGTTAAGATAGAGGTTTATGTATTTAAACAGCAGCAGAGAGAACTTTTGTAGACTCTGTCAAGATTCCAGCCCTTGAATCTCAATGACATGAGGGTGATCTTTTTCCCTCTTTGCATATGCCAGCTGTCTGAAATTCACTGGCCTATGAAAAACAAGTTATCCACACAGGAGTATTATAGATACTAACTAGATTAAATCAGTGTATAACATTATTCTTTGGAAATACCAGTTACTGAACTGAGCTCCTTCATTCTCACCATGTCCAAAATCATTGAAGGAAAAGCATGGTGGTTGATTATACCATGAGGTGTCTGAAACTTTCCCTTTGTGGGAGAAACATCCCCAACATCCCTTTGGGGTGTTCTTGAATACAGGCAAAGCCTGAGACTGGGCTAGGTCTCAGTCATGCACGATGACATATCTGAATTTGAACAGACTTGTGCTTGACTGACAGTATAAACTTAACTTACAAAGTGGCTGTAAGCTTAAAAATGCCCCTCATTACTGACTGTAATCAAATTGCACTATCTCATCCTTAATGAAGTTGTGGCAGGAGAATGAGATATGCTCGTTTAGATGTATCGGGGAAAAATCAGTACCAGTGTAAAGTAGGTCCATTAATAAATGAGATGGAGAATTAAATTACTAATGACTTTGAAATGGCTGAGATAAAGAAATTCCATGCCAAGCTGCCTTTAGTAAGAGAAATAACATTAGGTCAATTAGGAGTGCTGGAAAACCCCCCCTAAACTGTGAATTCAGTGAGAGCAGCTAAGGAAATAGACTTTTGAACATGACTGATACTACACGGTGAAATGAGGCTCTCTCTAGTGCACCTGAAGTTTTAAAACCCCTTTTATCCTCTGCACTGGTTAATACTGGGACTATATTTTCCAAAACCACCTTAAACTCTTAATTCTGTTAAAAGAAATAACAGTACTTTGGCCTTTAGGTTGTCTCATTCATGCCTTTTCTCTTGTCGTGTTGCCCTACTTGTTTTGACAGAAGCATTTGCACTGTCTTATATCTAACTGTATTTTTTGTAGTTTTCCACTGGGACAAATAACTTCTACAGAGTAATGAGGTTTATTAGCTTGAGTGAAGGTAATTCAAGAGTATTGCTTCCATTAAACAAATGTATTTGTCAGCCCAGGTATGTCTTCATGGCACTGGATTCATTGTACTGTTTAGATTTACTCTAATTAGATGTTAAGCTGAAGATTTCTTACTGCCACTGGAGCTGGTACTGACAGGCATTTTTGCTCTTATCAGGTTTTATTGTAGATGTTTCCTCATATTATGCCTTTCATTCTCTCCTTTTCTGCTCAGGTCATTAAATCCTACCTGACTGATTTTTCCAGTCACACTCTTTTGCCTTTCATACAACACTTTGAACTCTTTCTTCTTTTTGAGGAATGTGGTACATTAGGAAGGCTCATTTGGAAATGAAATGCCCATCTTTTTTATCATATTTTTCATGCTCATAAAAGTATGAGGTGCATTAGAGTAATGTAATCTTGAAATAATCACCCTGAGAGGTGTGAAATGTCTCTTTATAGAGAGTTTCCAGTTTTAATATCAAGGTGATTAATGATTGGAAGGGTCAGTAATTTAGCAGGACCGTTTGGATTATAGGTTGTTTTATAATCCTCAATTTTTGATACGGAAAGACCCAACTATTATTTATGCAAATGCAAATACTTTCAAGCTGTTTCTCTGGTAATGGTGCTAGTTCAGTTTTTTGATGTAAACAAAATAAGTTGAATGATGAAACCAGAAATGCTAAGGCCAATAGAGATAATTATACTTTTCTACAGTAGAACCAGAAATGGAACAAACATTAACTTTATTGCAGTATTTATCAGTATGTTGAACTCAAGGTTTTTAATTTACAAGGCCCTTTCACACGATTTTAATTCTGCCACAGAGATGTTGCAGTGAAAGCAGGGCATTATAAATCAGAAGCAGAGAATGATCTTCCCCAGAAGATTTAAAAGAAACAAAAAAAGCAAAAAAAAAAAAAAAAAAAAACAAAAACAAAAACAAAAAGAAAGAAAAAAAAAGCCAATGGGAGCCTCACTCTTTTGTCTCCCAGATCATTTATTTTATGAGCCATATTCATTAGCCATTCCTCATCTGGTGTTCCTGTTCCATTTCATCTTCCCCAGAAGCACTATTATTTCATACCAAGAAATGGTTGCTGGTTAGGGAGGGAAAATCAGAAGATGAGAGACTGCAAACATTGCCTTTCTCCTCGGACTAATAGGGAAAGAATGCCAGATGGTGAGGGAACCTTTCCTTGGAATTTCAGTGGTGGATAAAAGGACAAACATAATATCAAATACTGAGAATTATCTGGAAATATAATGGAAAAAGAAAGTTTTCCCAATGCATTAGAAAGAAGATGTGTGGCTCTCTGCTTGTGAATTTCAGTAACTTGTGAATTCAAAGCTCTTGTGCACTGCATACTTTGTTGAATATTCAGACAACCAATAAAAATTGCTTGAATATCTCAAATCAAGACTAGCACCTGGATATGTTATTAATTAAACATTTTTTGTCTGACGCTGAATCTAATGAAATCTAACAAATGGTAGAAAATGATTAGTAAAAGATCAGACAAAAGCTTTAAAAATATTAAACACATTATTTTGGCTTCTCATTTGCATTCTGAGTTCTGTGGATTTACATTCTTCTTTACGTTGTTTTACATTAAAATAATGGCATAAGGTAGCAATAAGATTTTCTTATAAATTTAAAAATCATATTTACTCTGTATCTTACTGTTGAAAATATTAATAATACGATGATGCCAGAGAAAGAAGTTTTAGGACAATGATAATCCGATTCTTACTGGACCTGACAGAAATCTAAGAAAAGCGGGTTAATAAAAATGAAGCTCCTGAATTTGATAGAAACACTTTGATATTCTCCTTGAAGAAGTGAAGATTGGTAAAGTGTTCTTAGGAGAAGTCCATAAACACCAGAAATAGGGTGAGCACTGAGAGTTGTTATATGAAGCTTCAGTCAATTCACCTTGTCAGACCCATCTTCTTGTGTCACATGCATACTCTGGGTCCTATGCATGCTTGGATCAAACCTATTAACAATCATGTTTTTGAACTATGTATATATTCTCTTCAGAGAAGCAAGAGTAAATCATGCTAAAACACATTGAAAGTACTGCTTGCACAATCTTGCAAGAAATAAATTCACCCTGTAACTCTGATTCTGAAGGAAGATTGCTATGGCCAGCAAGGAAAATTAAAACATTTCCTTGCAACATGTGTTGAAATACTTTGAAGAATGTTTAATTTCACATATATTGTTGAAAATTAATGATTTTTATTTCTTTAGCATCTTTGATAGCAAAAAGTGCTGAAGAAATGTTTTGTTACATTTTTTAAAATGTCAGAGAAAATATTAATTTTGGTTTTTTTATGTCTATCTAGACTTCAGAGACAGGAGAGTGGTAGGAATGCACTCATTAAGTGTATGCATCCACGTTCATACTAATGAAATTTGTTACTAAAACCACACTGTTTTTCTGTAAAATTATCTAATGCCTATTAAGGATCTTTAGTATTATTTCAAACACACAGAGTTTTGTACTGAATGCTCATCCTCCCTAGTGTCTCTTTAGAGATATAATGCAGTGAAGATGTACTAATGTTGAAAATGGGATTTTTGAAATGTGAGAAGAAGCTCATGCAAAGTAATTTATTTATGTTAGTATCTATAAAGCCATGGGAAAAAATTCCTTGCTGAAGTTAATTCATTTTTAAAAATTTATTGTTCTCATATTATGCAACTACTGGAGTGTAAAATATATGGTTTTTTTTTTAAATTTTATCTTTTTCTCAGACAGCAAATTCCAGCTTTGTAATGTGACTTTAGTCCTACCCACTGAATGATAAAATATAAAGAAAACCCCTTTGAATCACCATGATGTAAATTGGGGGATAATTTATATCACCAAACAAATAATTTTTGAAATGACAAAAACTTAAAGATTCATTTTATTATCTAGTATATTTGTTTCACAATGCTGCATGCATGATACCAGCATATTGCAGTACCACAATCTAAAGCTGAATTAATACTGTCACTTTGTTATTTTGCACATATATTTTAGAAGTCAGTCTTTTAAGCACAGTTTCTCTTGAATTACTGCTCATGCATGCTATGTGCCATTGCAAGGCTGATTTTTGAAGTTCATCCAATAGTGATTTAGAAATTACTTTAGAAAGACTGTAATTGATTGCAATCATAAAGTGCAGCTGTGTACAGGGGGAAAAAAAACCAAAAAAGGTCTCTTACAAAAGAAAGTGATTTGAGATTTAATTGAGATCTGGAGCAATTTTAATTATATTAAGATTTCTCCACCTGTTTGTTTAGTGGAAGACAAGATAAACATTTGCTTATAATTCAAATTCATTAATATTGTGGTTCAAATTATTCAATTTTATACTTTATATATTAAAAAATGTTCAATATTAAGTATCATACAGAGCAGGATAGAATTTGCAGTTTGAGACACCTAGATAGAGCTGTCCACATGCAAATATCTGTATGTTTAGCTGGGTCAAACAGGCCAGTCCTGTGCATATGCCAAGGGTACTGCTGGGTATTGCAGGTAGCCCAAGGTGACTCTTTTCTTGGCAATTGAAGCTCGACCGTGTCCAGTTCAATTAATGCATCCTAGGTAATGACTCAGCTGTCCAGGCACCAGACATCTGTTTTAGGATGAGAGGAATAGCTCTTTGGGGCTCTATTTGCTTGACTAAATGTAGGAATCTGGTGTCATCTGGGACATCATAGAGATCGTGAGGCATCCTCTTACAGCTGCAGACACAGCTTGGGGCATACAGGAGATGGTGTGGGCAGTGGGGACACCTCAGGGCGTGTTAAACAGCACTGGATCCCTTTGTGTGGGCAGTTCCATCAACTGTATTGACAAGAGGTTTGATTTAGTTGCCTACACCTAGAAGATTTAGAGGTGGGACTTATTTGCCTGAACATAGGTGAGCTGTGTCAGGACATGCCCTAAGATGCACGTCCAGACTTCTTGATACTTCTCAACCAGGCATGGTTTCAGTTGTCACCAGGATGATTCAAGTCACACAAAGGCACACCAAATCACACTTCATGTTGCATTGAGATAATTTAATTGAGAACTTTATGTCATTTAAGAGACAGAGGAGACTCTTTACCCTTAGGGAATAGCAGCCAGCTGGGATGGCTTTTCAGTGGTGCTGGAGTTGTTGTTTTAGATCCTTGATAAAAAATTCCAGATATCCACTGCTTGTAATGAATACTTTTACTTTTAAGTCTTAGGTACAAAACAACACATAGATGCCAGAACAGAGGTGTTTTTGTTCTGAAGTCTATCAAAAAGGCAATCTAAAAATGTCTATTATAAAAATGTCTGTCAGAACCAAGAGAGTAGTCATTACTGTTATTTTTTAAATTAGCTAATAAAATACTATGCTAGCCTCTTTTAAAATTATTTCTGTCCAATACACAGTGGTTCTATAAGCTTGTGTTTATTTAACTCTTTCCTACTACAGCATTACTTGTAATTTCTTTGTCTGCAAAATGAAGATTTGCAAAATTGCAAAAGTCAAGATCTCCCTTACATAGAAATGCATTTGGCTATATCTAAAAGGTAACTCTAAATTAATACATATTAAGTTTCTCTGGCTCCTTTCAGCCTAGTCATTATCCTGTAGGTACAACTGGTCTAGTTCAACATAGGGGAATCATGGGTCTCCTTGTGATGCTCTATGTAAAGAGAAAAGCTGAAAGAAGAGTAAAATGGTATGCATTGTTTCTTACTGTGTGTTCACAAATATAATAATTCCGGTAATTTCTCAACTATCTTCTCCTTGCATTTTGTCAGACCTTATGGTTTTGTCCTCTTTGAATTTACATCCAAAGGCAGTAGTAGATATACCTCTATTGCTAAACTGATGTGCAAGGGCAGGCTGTGACACAGGACTGTGATTTGGTCTGTCTACCTTGGTGTTGGCCCACTCCACAGATCAGTTTTGGTGTCACTAGCCAACTCCAGATGAGATTTGCCTTAAAGGAAGCTAGCCCTAAGCAGTATAGGTGTGTGCCAGTGAGTGTTCCTGTCTCCCTTACATTTAGCTGTGCACCATATAACCACAGTGACTCTAACCCTTTTCTAAATACTCTGTTTTTCCAAGGACACTCTTTCTAAGCTACAATTCATAATTACGATTCCTTTCTTCACCATGCAGCTGTCCAATTAACATGTTTTTATGAGGTTGAGACTGGTACATCAGCTACAGTCTACCTCATCATGGAGCAGAATGTGGTTCTCAGGTTCTAGCTCTGACGAGGATGGGAAAATCACAGCACATTGATATGAAGACTGTCCTCTGTTTGAGTAACTCCCTTTGAGAAAGTCTTGTAATGGTTATTTTGTCTAAGTCACTGAACAACCCCCATAAATTTCTGTGTCATTGTGTCTCTTGTAATGGCCACCCTGACACTTGATTGAACAAGGATTGCACCTTTCTCTCTTGAATGGTTTGATGCAGAGCCTGTGAACTATAGAAATCTAAAAAAAATGTTATTTTATACATTTAAAAATACTGCAGGCCCAGCTTTAATTTAGTTTTGTTTGGAATCCAAGACAATTAACCCTGGAATCAATCTATTTTAGAGAAAGTGTTTTCAGCTGCAGCTGCAGGCAGATATTTCAGTTTCAGACACAATAGCCATAGTTAATTATCCAGTCAACAATAATTCTGTTTAGTCTGAGGAGAAAAAAGCCACCCAGGTTTTCATTTTCAAGCTTTAAATCAGCAAATGCTGGAACTTAATCAGTCTTTGTCTAATGAGAAATTAAGTGCTGTCCTTAGAAAACAGATTTCACTCCTGTCTTCTAGGGTGAAAATTTAAATTTACATTTGCCTTAAAAAAACCTCCAAATTGCATTTTTAGTAGCTACAAGGAAAGTGCAATGAGGTTAAGCTGGGAAAGGTCATGCATTACAAAAGATCACACTTGGCATGGAAACACCTTGAGAGTTTTCAGCTGGAAAAACAGACACAAAAGAACACTAATCTATTTCATCACAAATGCTTTCCAGTTAAAATGCAAGGCAAACAGTAAAATAACCTTTTTTTCCCTCTAAAGGAAGTTCACTAATAATTCTGAAATATCTAGCAACATTGAACCTCTAACACAAGAATCTAAACTTTTAGACAGCAGGAATAGAATAGAACCTAAAAATATAATAGGTGCATTGAAAAAAAGCTTCGGTTTTCTTATGTAATGTTCACATGATCATCTTCTTTAAATTCCTTACTTGAGAAGGAAGAAGTTACAGCAAAGTGGCAGAACTATTATACAATTAGTAAATATCTGGGAAGGAAGATCATAACATGAAAGCAGAGTAGTTTTGGCTTTCACACTCTAGTTTTCTTTTCTTCTGGGAAAAAAAAAATACAAAAACAAAAACAAGCAGTAGTTTGTTTTCTGTCCCTCAGACTGACTAAGGTGATCTGCAGACAAATGCAACTGGGGTGTGCTGGGATCTCCTTAGAAGAAATCATTCTTTTGGGTTCAAACTGACATGATCTGGCCTATGAATTCAGGCATCTGTCCATGAAAACCAGGACTTGTAGGAACATGTGAGTGGGAAATTGGCCTTTTAAAATGTTTGGCTGTGGAGCAGGTATGCACATCGTCAATACTTTTAATTTGGTTGGTTCCTGCCTGATGTAGGAATGTGTAAGCAAGAAATTACTGTTGACACTTGGCTAGAAGAAGTGAAAGAGTAGAGGGTGAGGAGTTCCTGCCACCTCAGTGATTATCTACAGCTCCTGACTGTCTAAAGAAGCTGAAACCATCCAAAGACCCGTGCTGCTCTTGCCCAGTATAATTAAACCCTTACTATAATGAATGCATTTTGAAGATGACAACCTTTCTCTCCAGTTACATCTTTATGTTTTCTTCACTGCAAGGGTGCTGCCCTTGGCTTCTCCTTTCCTCAAGACAGAGGGGCAGGGCACTTTTGAACATCTTCTCAAAGGATCCACACCCATTACTTACAGATACATTGACTTCCACTATTTTCAGCTCCTCTGTCCTATTCAGTAGAACTCATACTACCAAACCCAATGGATGTAATTTCTTCCCCCATATCCCATAAGGCAAACTAATATTAAATTAGACATTTTGTGTTTTCCCCCTTTCAAAAGTGCAAGAATCCTAGTTTCGTCCTGTGTTAATCAGAGGAGGGAGGTATTAAGAGACTCTCTTCACAGTGTGGCCTCCTGCAGCTCTCTTTGTTGCTTGTGACATGGCCAATTATGGATTCACTTCACTGCAGCTTCAGAACTACAGGACTGAGTCTAACAATGCTTATCAATAACCATTTTGTCTGTGTGTTTCACTGTGTCATGGAAAGGGACTGTAATTCTTTATTAGGGAGAGATATAATCATTGAGACAGTAACTGAAATTAATAGTGTTAGCCTATGTGGAAAATAAGGCTTCATGTGTTAGGGACTACCTTTTTGTAGGGTAATCTTGAAAGGGCTGGGGAAAAGTAGACCTAAGGAACTATGTGATTAGTATATCTGTTAGAAACAAAGAAATGTTAAAAAAATGGTGATTCTTTTTACTTTTAAAATATATTGATTCTGGGTCTAATAAATCATGTGCTTTTAGAAGGGAGCACATAAGATCCACGTGACCACAGAGCACATATTTATGTCCAAAAGCTGGAGAAAAACCATGAAGACTTAGCTAAGGTAAAACATTATATTTCTTTTTTAATACTAGAAAAGTGTGTGTCACTAGGTATTTTTGAAATAAAGTTAGACTCAAACTGAAGCTACTTTCACTTTACATGTCACAAAACATGTCATTATGATTTCAGTCATTTGCATGTATCACTGCTAATTATAATTATTCTGGTTAAAATATTACTTTGATTGTTTTATGCAATTTTCTGGATTAGTAAATCTCTAAAGTAGTCTGCAGGTAGAAGAAGTCTGTAATTTGGATGAATACTGAATTGTTTGAATAAAATGAAATAGTCCATTTGGCTTAAAGAAAAAAATTACAGATATATACTAGCTATTTTTAAAGCAATTTTAAATATACATACCTGCTGTGCAAATACTGATATATAAATTAAAGGGATTATATCTTGCCTTTTTTTTTAAAGTACAGCAACTATTGACCAGATATATAGCAATAGCTCTAAGTACAAAATGAGTTAGAGTTTACTGTGTTATGATGTGTGGATTACAGACTCCCCAAGTACATAGTCATAAGGTAAAGCAAATGACTCCTATGGAATCACACTGGGCTATCTAGGCAAAGAATTGCAGATTAAAGATCACTTGGAATAGTTAGGATTGCAGTGGAGCAAACATAATGGGTTTCCTATTGCCAAAGTATTCTCAATTACAGTTTTTATTTTCTGTTTATCCAAAAAATAGCAGAATAGATTGAGAGTATGTGTAAAGGCTCTCTCAGCTTGAATGAAGGTATTGAGGGGACATGTAGGATTTGACTCACAACAAAGTCCCATTCAATGTGGTTGCTACATGTATGAAAAGACTGGAGAGGATGAGAAGATGTTTCAGGTGTGTTGGCATTCCTGTCTTACATTAAAAAACGGTAAGTGATTCAGTCCAGTGGGAGAAAAAATTGCTTTCAGAGGCTATTTAGTTAGCATGAAGAGAAAAAAAATTTCCTCTACCAATGAAAACCTTTAGTTCTCAATTTTATAACACAAATTTCCCAAGCACTGGCACAGCCTGAAAACAGAGAAGCAGAGGTCTGAGAAAGAGCCATGGGTAGGCACAGCTTTCACTGTGCACAAGGAAGAATGGACACATAATCAGCAGCGTAGAACACACTCAGTGGAGAAGGAAAAGCAATTTACATGTGCTAAAAGAATAAACAATATTGTTCAAAGGCAAATGGGATAATCATGAGTGGTGTACTGGAAGTATAGAGTAGGTTGTTTAAACTATGTAAAAATGCAGGTTTCTTTTTGTAAATTATTTATTTTGTATGAAAGTTACATTGACAAATTTAAAAACCTAAAGGTCTTTCATTAACAATCAGATGTGCATCTTACACTTATTCATAACAACCATAACACTTTGCTTGTTAGTTTAGTCATAAGTACAGCAAAAGAATGAACATGACAGCTATTATTTTCCTGCATATGATATAGTGGGAAAGTTCCCAATAGTCATATCTTGGATCTTTGCACTCTGTTTACCATTCCTCCTGTGGACACATATACCACACAGTTGCACCTCTCATAGAAAAGCAGAAAAAAAAAGCCATACAGTATTAAAAGTTAAGGTACAGAATTTTAAGATTTAAGGGGACAACTCTCACATGACTAGATCAGACAGCAGTGATTTATATTAAAATATGTTCCAATGAAAACTTTTAATCTGTGTGTTACTGCAGGCAGATATTTAAATCACATTCAACTTAGAGTTGCTTACACTTATCTGTGCTTTCATGATGCACTTATCCGTGCTCTTTCCACCCTACATTTGGTGCAATGTGATGGAGATGTCCAATGGAAAATCTACTCTGATAGTCATGGAAGGGGAAAAAAAGAGTAAAAAGGAAGGTTTTCTAAAGGGAACTAGAAGAAGATCCTTGACCACTGACTGTTTCCCTGAGTTCAGTAAATATCACTAGTTATTGCCCTAAAAGAGCAGAATGCACATGAAGTGCATTGGCAACAAAAGTATTACCTCTCATAATACTTGATACTATAGACATAGCAGACTTTCCAGGGACTTCTTATAAAATTTAAAGTCTACTTGAGATTTTTAAATGTTTTTAAGGCAATTTGATGTTGTATGAGAAAAGGGAAAAAAGAAAAAAAAAAGAGAAAGTATCCAAAGCCATGATTTATTTTTGCTTGAGGCTAATTAAGGAAAATGAGAGTATGAGTTTTGTAATTTGTGAATATTGGCATGCATGGTCAATCAAGGGGGAAGAAAGCTGAGAGCTCATAAAACACAGGCAATCTGTCTTCTTTACAGAGATAATTAAGTGTAATACAACCTGTGGCAAAATGACAAAAGTATAGCTATTCAGTGTAGGGGTATTAAGGAATCTGATTTATAAGTTAGTAGTTGGTTAATAATTCTTTTTCATACAGCATTCAGACCATATTTCTTTTATCTTGAAATCTATTTTCAAGGAAATACTATTGGATGGAAGATAAAATTCAAGAAAATACTGGTTTTGATCATGCCTACAATTGAACTCTAATGAGGATGTTCAGTTACTTAAAATATAAACCCAATAAATAACTTTTTGTAGTTTAACAAAATAAATTTAAAAGCCTTTTTAAATATAGTAATACTATGAAGTTTTCCTAAAATTTTCTGAAATTGAAACACCTTTTTAGAATGGAGAGAAAGTAACAAAGAAAATATATGCATCTATTTGCTTGACTATATTAGAGGAGGGCCTAGTCACCCTAAAAGACCCTAAAACTTGTCCAAAGCATATTATTTGAAATATTATTAAATTGATGTGCAATGACCCCATGAGGTCATGTTGTTCCTCGGGTTTTGGTTGCTTCAGCCCAGTGTCCTTCACAACTCAGATTTATTTGATTTTATTTTTCCCCTGTAAAATGTTTGAAGGACGAGTTTAGGCATTTCTCTGTATTGAAAGCTCCTGTGAAGCCTATGGAGACCCTATAAAGATGTTATCACTACTCTGTGGAAGTTCTGCAAAGTTCTGCTGTAAATGAGTTGGGTCCTGATTTTACTGAGATTGCTTCTGCCAGTGGACTTTTAACCTCTACATGTTTTAGAAGTTGCTATCATCACACATTAAAAATATACGTAGACCAATTGAAGGTGAAAGTATGAAAGATGCACATAAATGTAACTAAAGCAGAATTTTGGTAGAAGAGAAACTGACTACACTAAATGTGCTTCAGTCTATGACATATAAATCATCACAATAATGCATAAAGTGTAAAGGAAGTGCAATTAAATTTGAAATTAAAAAGTTGGGTATGTGCTCAGTCAGTATTTAAAGTCCATTAGTTTTTCTCAATGTGACAGCAGTATCCCTCAGAAGCATTGGATTTGCTACTTAAACTTTAAAATCACAAAGAGAAAGCATTATAGAATTACTTGGGTGATTGACCTACATTAGTCATTGATGAAATTTCTTCTGCTACTCATTGCTTTTCTAAGCATTGGCTACTGCCTTGCATTTTTCGCCAGAGCTCTGTTGGCTTTGTCATCCTATTTTCTTATCCATTGCATCCCCATTCATCTCTTTTGATAACTCCCTGAATACTATGCAAATATTAGATTGCATTGGATAAAATAATAGATCATAAACATATTGATGTCACAACTCTTTAAAATCTTGTCTTCTTCTCTGCATCATCTAATAGAATAGAGGCAAACCTTTGAGGTTTGTAATCACTCTCATTTATGAAGGGTATTTTGTTGTGATTGCAAAAAAATTGCTCCTTGCTTCCAGAAGAAATAAAACCCCACAGACTCACTAAATTCATAATTTGAAAGCTCTGAGAAAACTTAAATTCTGGCTTTTAGGAGGAAAGTGTAGTTTATGCAATCAGAACAGAAAGGTATTTTACTGGTAATCTCTTGAAACTCACACAATCAGCCCTTTTTCTGGGGGTGTGGATACACACAGAATTAACCTTGCTGCTGCTTTCCACGCTGATGGCAGCCATTGCAGCTCTGTGCAGATGCCAAGAGCAGCCAATGTACAGAATGGCAGTAAGTTTACTCTCCTTACTTCAGTGATATAAATCACTACCTTGGCACATACGTGGCAATGGTATGCATTTATTGTGTCCTCTCATCTTGTACTGCTGTATGTCTGAGTCATTTGCTATAGCAGTAAATTAATAGATTCTTACTTATTATTAATAGATTCTTGGCTATTTAGAAAATGCATGTGACTATTTAACACCTTAACACAAGAAAAGGTTCTTCTGAGGAGACCGGTGATTCTCCTAGAAAACTGGCTCTGAGTGTAACATCACTGAGCTGATTCAGATAGAGATGTAAAATCATATGTTCTGACAACTTTAGAATATTTTTTCAGCAATGAAAGGTGCTTTGAACTATCAGTATTTAATCTGTGGGATTTAATATATCCCGATGTAGTTTTGAGATGGAAATCAGGCTGGTAATCTTTTGTGGGTTCTGCCACTACTATACTCATATCATGTTTAATTTATAAAGTACTGCTCATCCATTTTAGATATCTTCCATTTGGGAAGTAGCTGGACAGTGAGACAGTGCAATTCTTTCCCAGAAGGCTTTACAGAGTGCTGATAAATTTGCAGTCCTCTCAAGTATCTCTTACTGAAGGTTTGTAAAAGAAGATTGTTGCATGGGGAGGAGATCACTAGCTCCTATGGAGCATATTAACTAAATCACACGTCTTGCTAAAGAGTTAGCACACTCAGGTCAAATCATCTCTGTCTTTTAAAATAAGATTTATCATCACTGAGCTATTAAAGTTTTGTCTATTATCCTGAATAGTCTTTTATTGACTCAGACAATCCTTTGTACCTTCCCAGCATGAAATTATGATAAAAGGTTGAGTCCTACAGATGTCTAAAATATCTTTGAAATGGAAATGGAAAAGGGCTGAGGTTGCATTTCAAAAAATGAGTACATATCACTCTTCACAGAAAAATGAAATTATTTTGTATTCATTAGATGATATGTGAAATATCTTCAATTAAATGAACAAGAGATTTTTAGTTCCTACAAAGTAAAAATTTAATCTTACATGATTTTTAAATTCCTTTTTTTCACATATCAAAATTGTGGTTTTGTTAAGACAGTGAACTGAACAAGAATAGAAAAGCAGCCATAAGAGAGCTCTCAAACAGCATGGTAACTTACACAGTTTTACAATTGCTTTAGCACTCAGAAGCAATGAAAGGTTTATTTAGCCAGATAATGTAACATAAACTCATATATGTAATATTTCCCTTTTATACCAATTTATACCTTTAGGACATGACCTAATGAAACTTCCCCATGTACACATGGGGAAGAATTATGGCAGCAGTTATGGTTTTACTTGCTTTTTGAGTCCAAGAAAGATTATCTAAATTTCTCTTCTGTCTTTACATGTATTATAATGATTGTTTCAATTACAGAAGTGCCAGTGGACTCAGCCATGAATTAGACCTTTTTTTGTTAAGTACCACACAAGTACATAAGAGACCTTTGCCTCCAAAAATCTGACTGGGAAGAAGACTGATGTACACTGCAGCGAGATAGTGGGGAAAAAATAAACCAACCAAGACAGAGGAAAACGAAGCAGTGTCTATAAACAAATAAAAATCAGAGATTGAAGGCATGTTTTCACTCAAGTGTGAAATGACTGCCTCATAGGAAAGACAAAAATGATTTTTTGGGAGGGATAAAAAACTACTGAGGGTTCGAAGATATGTTGGTTTTGGCTAGGATAGTGTTAATTTTCCTCATGGTACCTGGTATGGGGCTGTGATTTGGATTTATGCTGAAGACAGTGTTGATAATACAGGGATGTTTTTCCTAGTGCTGAGCAGTTCTCACGAAGATTCAAGGCCTTTTCTGCCTCTTGCTCCATTGCAAGGACACAAGAGGGGACACAGCTGGGGCAGTGACCCCAACTGACCACAGAGATGTTCCATATGGCATCATGCTCAGCATATAAAGCTCTGGGAAGAAAGAGGAAATGGGGGGAACATTCAGAGTGATGACATTTGTATTTCCAAATTACCATTCTGCGTGATCGAGCCCCGTTTTCCCGGACATGGCCAAGCACCCTCTTGCTGATGGGAAGTGGGGAATGAATTCTTTGGTTTGCTCTGTTTGTGTGCACAGACTTTGCTTTAAACTGTTTTTTCTATGTGCATTTTTTCCACTTCCCATTCTCTCAGGATGGGTAAGTGAGTAAGTGGTTCTGTGTGGTTTACTTGTCAGCTAGGATTAAATCACAACGAAAGGGTAGAACTGAAGCCAAAGTGTGTCTGTTACTCAAACATGAAACTGGAGCTGCTGTTTTTTTCAAGGAGACAAATAGAAGGTTTGTTGAAAGAAAAAAAGGAAAAAAAAGGAAGAAAATTCAGGGAGTAACTTTTGCACAAGAAATGTGGCCCAAATTCAATGAATGCCCTCCAGGATATTTTTATACTGAAACTGAAATATGGTTGAGAATGCAGGCCATACTTTATTTATAAAAAGATAATATGGAAACATTTTCTGCCCCTGAAATTCTTTGGGCTTCTTTCCCTAAGTGTTCCCTGAGCACGCTGTTAGTGGGAGAAGTGGAGGTCCCCTAAGCCCTGGGATCTCGTTCATTATCCTCTGTTACTAGACCAAAATGAATAGTGAATATTAATGATACTTACATCTTGTCTCTGAGCTTATTAGCTTTTCCCTGCTTCTTCATTCTGTAGTTGCTGTAGAGTCATTCTTGCTTTAGCAAAAGGAATGGGTGTCCAGTGAAACAGGAACCGTTTCCTTCAGAAAATATCAATCCCATGTTTGTTGTATTGCTCCCTTCTCAGCTGGCTGCCATAATCTTCCCTTGATTTTTTTCCTCCAACATAGTATTTGCTCAAGACCTTGTGCTGAAGCAATGAATGAAAATGAACCTCTCACCTTAATAATATGCTTTTACTCAGTTAGTGCAACAGTTTGAGACATTATCTGCACAGTATGCGGATTTCATTTTTGAGACTGTGTTCTGCTACTGCCTGACAAATTGCAAACTTTATTTTTACTGCAAAGACAATCGTTGCTTTCCTGCAGTAGTTTAGCCTGAATCTTAACTAAAATTGATAAAGGGTTCTGATCCAGGGCTAACAGAAGTATTACTGGCTTAAAATGTATCACTTAAATGTAATTGCTCTGACAATAAGTTAAATCCCACAGAGGAGAATTGTTTTGTCACCTTGGCAATAAAGTCATTTGGAAAGGATCAGAGAACAGCTTGTAGGGCTGATCAGGGATTCACCAGGCAAAGCAGCTAGAAAGTTAGAAAAAAAGAAAGCAAGTAAATTGTTTGATCTACTTTAGTCTTTTTCAGCAGCTAAGGATGAAGGAAAGGTATTTGTCCCAGGGGCAAAATAAAGCAGAGAAGGGCAGAGCATAAGTAGGTTCTAAAGGGGATCCAGAGAAGGGCTGAGCCAGAATAAAATACATGATATTTTGAAAGAATGTCAAAAACTGTGTATTTTTCTTTAATTCCTTTATAATTCATTTTGCTTTATTTGATAACTAAAAGCAATAATATGATTAATTTTTTTTCTCTGTATTCTCGTCTCCTTCTGCTGGCAACAAGTTTGGAGAAGTATTTTTGGAAACTCCTGTGACTATCTTTATTTCTAGCTTACTAAGAAGAAAAGTCATGGCTTTTTAGTTTTGGATTCATCACATTGTTGGAAAAGTAACTTTTCTCTCTTATTCACTTCAAAGGCAACAGGACCAGATTTTCACTTTAAAGGTGAGGAAAGACTGACAAGGTCTTCTGAAATGCCTGCACTCATCCTGGCTCTTGAAAGGTCTGAACTGTTTAGAGGCAGCTACAAAGCCAACCCAAGCCAAAACACATCAATGGAAATGCATCCATTCATTTCAATGAATTTAAGGAAGAGTTTTGATTGCAGCTTTTCCCAACTGTGATCCCTCCCATCCATTAATTGATGAGGGCAATATTGTGATTGTCAGCAATGTGCCTTCTCTTCAAAAGTGTGGTCCTCTGGTGGAAAGAAAACCAGTAGACTGAAGCTTAATTTGTATTTGCTTCTTCCTTGACAGCCATTCCTTTTATATCTATATCATCTATATCTATATCTATATCTATATCTATATCTATATCTATATCTATATCTATATCTATCTATCTGTCTATCTATCTGTCTGTCTGTCTGTCTGTCTATCTATCTATATCTTATTTGGCAAGGTGCTTCCACTTCAGGCATTCTGGAGAACTGACTTCCAAAGTGCTATTAAAGGTATTAACTTCTGTGGCAAAAATTGGAAAAAGGATTTTCAAGGAATGGTGGAACATCAGAAAAAAAATACATTTGGACTTCGGAAACAATTTTTAAAATTAAACGAAACAATTTTTAAATGTTTCCCAGACATGACAGAAGAAAAGGCTAAGGAGAAGGGGCCAAAATGTAAAGCATCATTTATAATTTTCTTTCTATGCTCTAAACAAAGAATCTGTTTTTTCACCTTGAGTTCCACCTGTACTGTGCTGATTTTGTATTTTTCTCTCCAGAAAATATAAATAACCACACCAAGTATAGCTTTTGTTGCAGTGGAGGCATTTTAATTTTCTCTAAAAAAGAAAAGCTGCTATTTTTCTTCCTCTTTCTAACATCATATGTTCATTCGTCTGCCATTTATAAGTATTAGATGATAATGCAGAAGCCCTGCGTCATTTGAATCAAGTGTTTCCAAAACTTGAATGATTACAAAACCTCTTCTCTTTTCCTTCTGCTGTTTTTCACAATATTTTTATGCAAATCCAAACCAATTTCCCATTGCTCAAACATGACTCTGCAATATGATATATTAATAACTAACACTGAGTCAACAGCCAGTGATTTTCATCCACGCTGCTACTGATTTCCCCAGCTAATACCTCAAAGTCCTGTTTGAGGGAAGAAAGAGGCAGAACTCATTCTTCTGATGCTTTTTTAACTGGGTGTGTGTTCATATCTTCAGCTGTTTTAAATTAAAAAAAAAAACAACAAAAAACAATCAAGACATAAAATGGAAGAAATCTTTTACTGTGAGGTTGGTGAGGACCTGGAACAGATTGCTCAGAGAAGTTGTAAAAATTTCTGCAATACAATATTAGAACTTTGCCTTGAAAGGCACAAGATAAATATCCCACATTCCTTCTGGTTTGAATCATTTGACTTACTTTAGACATCACAGTTTGAAGATAAAAGCTTCAGATATGACTTCACATTTACTTTAAGAGGAGCCTAGGGCACACAGCTCTTTGTGTACAGCCATGACACCTACATTATTTATATGAGGCATGTCCAACACTTGAGTTATTACAGTCTAAGGTAAGAGTCTCTACTTTCAAGAGATAGTAGAATTACATGGTCACAGAAAAAGCGCTGTGATACACTCAATTTATATTATTTTGCTGATCTTCACATTTTATTCATTTTTGCCCTTTATTTTTTTTCTCATGTGTTTATTTCCTTATGAAGCTCTTATTTTGTTTTTGTTTTGCTTTTTTTTTCTCAATAATTATCTTTTTTTTTTTAATAATTAGAAACACCTTAGAACACCTTGGCAATACCATTTTCCTGTTAATAAAGATATACATAAAACCACAAATACAAATGACACACAAAACTTAAAATCCTATTTGGTATTCTCAATGTTGTCCTTTCATCCCAATTACTGAGCGATTCGTTCATCTTAATAGGCAGATAGGATTTTTCAAAAACAAATTATGTAGCACGTTGCCTGCATTGGTATGTTTAACTGGAGTTATTTGCTTTCATCCCTAGCTACTACAGAAGTGAATTTTAAGTCATCCCACAAGTCTAGACTTGATATAAAAATTTTGTAATGCCCCGAGCAATATCTTGAAGAACCATGGCACTATATATGAGGTATCATGCAAAGGACACCAGGGGAAAAGCAAAGAATTATGAACCATGAGTTATAGGATCAAATATCTGTCTTTGTCATGCCTCTTCAATTAGTTGATTAAATAAATCACTCAGAAGAACTTGGATGCTGAAGCATATTTTATTCCTACAGGCAAGCTGGCTGTCGAAAATCCTCTTTTCATTCTACAGTAATTATTTTTATAAAACTTGTTTATCTGACTTTTTTTTTAAATTTATGCTTTAAGAAATACTTTATATTCTCTAAAAGTACTGAATTCGTAGTCAGTAACTGTGTTGATGGCTACTATTTAGGGAAAATATCTCAGTACATACAGAATTTCAGTACAGAATCCTGGACCTGTGTGATTAGCAGGAGTTGGATGGTAGCTTATTTATGTATAAAAAAATCTCAATAGGTTGGCCTATATCCAAAATGTAAAGTACCTCATATAATTTTCCCTAGTGGAGGTTTATCCAGTCAATGGAATAATAGCCTGAACTTGGCGACAAATTCAAAGCACAAACAAAAATAACAACAAAAAACTAACCAACCAAAAAAGCAGTCACTTGATTCATGAGAAGGCTATAACTACAGGGATAAAATTACACTCACTTCTGCAGATAATGGGTAAATAAACCAGTGCTTTCTTTTATGGAGGTAAGTGTGCTAGGAAATAATCTTGCCTAAAATTCATGATTTAATATTTAGTGAGGTGCCCTTAAGCACTTACAATGAAAGACCTTCTCTTTCAGTAGCACAAATCTTTATTATTTTCTTACTAAGGCTTGGAAGTTTCAATTTTTTTGTCCCTAAGAGACACACCTGAGTGCTTATTAAAGAAAACTTTTGATTTTCCTTCTTTTGAGAAAAATAACAAAGAGATGAAAATAGTATTTTCTTTGCTAATCAGTGTTTTCCCACATTTTCCTTTCACTAACTTTTACTGTATTTTATACAAGTATATAACAATTATTGTGTTGAATTCCTCTAACCTTAAATCCTACATCTGACAATGATTGATATTTAGGAGGGGGCACAAGAATAAGGCAATTTTAAAGATTCTGGCAGTCTTTTCTTCAGAGAATTCCTCAGCTAGAGATTATGCCCATTGCCATCCCTCAGACATATTCTAGTCTATTCATACTTTGAAATCTCACATTAACTTTCAGAATTCATATCTTTTGTAGCAAAACTTCTACAATTTAACTTTATATCATATCTTTTACGTGAGATGTATGACCTTTTGGATTTAAAGCTTCTGTCTGAAATTTCAGCAGCGTGCCCTCTGATCTTTATACTATGAAAATTCAATAAATACCTTCTTCGTCACTTTTGCTGTATCATCGATGAAAGCGTTTTTCTTCAAGGTATTTAAACCTCATAAACCTTTCTTTGTACAGGAACTGTTCAAATCCTTTGATTGTACTTACTGCACTTTATGACACTTTTTAAATCTAATCTATCTTGCTTGAGGTGAGGCAGCATCAGGAATGCACATTTTATTCATGAAATAAAAATATACCAGATTAATACATGAACATAATGCTGTTTTCTTTTCTATTTTGTATTTCATTAATCCTTTTGCCAATATTAAGCATTAAGATGCTATTTCATAAAAAAATCATCAGTGTGCTCAAGTGGAGTTATGAATTTAGTGTTCTTGTGTCTATGTAATTATTTAATACATTCAATACATATCATTATGGGAGGATCATGGACACTATGATTAACTCTCACAGACATTTGGAAATTTGCCTTTGGCAGGTTTCTGTTTGCAGAGAAGGCAGAACATTTGGAGCAGACAGAGTGCTAGTGTGCCTTATGGTTTTCCTCATGCCCACCCCTACTGTGAGTCATGCACTTGCAGTGGAGATTTCATGGAGATTTCACCCGAGCCCCCAGGAGGGTTTCAGCTGAGTGTGCCTCAACCTAGCACAAAATGGAGAATATTATTAGGCTGACTATGTAAGCTTGATAACATCATTTTACCTTGGCATGTTGCACAATCTACAAACTGGTCTTCCCAGGTGGGTAGCAGAAAGAGCACGTAATTTTCATTACACAGGCTGGCACTGTTGTCAACAATGGGGTTGTCACTGGGAAAGGAAGGGAAAAGGGTAATTCCATCTGGCTGAATGTAGCACAGAAATGTAGCAGGGGTGTGCATTGTACTTGTTTGCTCAAAATTACTCTTATTCTGCTCTGAAAAGAAAAGCTAAACTAGAAAGCCTTGAAAAAAAAGAGAGGTGCTGCACTGTCCTTTAGGAAATTATTGAGCAGGTGAAGTCAGGGAATATCTGAGAGCTGGGACACTGCATCTTACATAGAGAAGTAGTAGAACTCAGTTCCTTAGATGGGAATGTGCAGTACTCCCTTAGATGTAAAACATTCCACCCATCTGCCATCCCCCCCTTCTGGAAGAGTTTGGATTACCAGTAGTTCCTGCATCCTGTGTGCCATTGCTATGAAAATATTTCAGATGGCTTGCTACATCAGTGGTGTATCCAATGGTGCTGGGATCCTATGTTTAGACAGCTACCATGAATCCAGAGGACTGAATTCAGTTTAGTATTTTAGATAGCTAATTTTAGATAACTGCCTGTCAAGATGTTATCTAAACTGCAGGTGTAATGGACACCTAGGACACCAGCCCAGTTAAGTGTCTAGATTCATCCTGTGGTGATGTGCTGCTTCCAGTGGGACTCAGGGACTTTCTGAGCTTTACTGCAGTGCATGAATAAAACATTTAGTCCCAGGAGAAACATAGGCAGTACAAATTTGCTCAATACTAAATGTTTAAGAGATGTTGAATCATCAGCATCCCAACCTTCTGTCTTAGAGTTTTCCCACTATTTGTGGATCATTAATGCTGAAAAGTGATTAAACAGGATTTGTACATTTTAGACAGACTTTTTGGTAATCAACCAAACCTTTACTAGATGCTGAGAGCAGGTGCCTGTTTTCTCACCTCTGCTGATAGGAAGGAATATTTGTGATCAGAGACATGCATGTGAGTTTGTTGCAAACCAACTGTCCTTTCTTGGCGTGTTTCCAGGAATGGTCAAATATTCTTGAAGCTCATTGTCTGCTGGGATGTTTGATTTATTTCTGGGGTATTATATTACTGTCTTCTGAAGTAGGAAGGTAGCTGGGTGAGTGACTTTTTTATTCTTGCTTACTTTCACACTTCAGTCAAACTTTGCAAAGTCTAAGAAACCAGCTTGTAGCTTTCAATCATGCTTTGGGTAGTCCCTGGCGTATGGCTGGTAAAAGGAAATATTGATGCAGTGTTGTTTGGTGAATATTTTTCCTTTGTTGGGAATGTGTCATGGTCTGAGCCTGGCACAGAGCCAGTGCCCCCCATGAAAATTCCTCACCCTGGTGTCTGCTGTGAGATGTGACCAGGAATAAGCAAAACAGGCTCTAACTTAAACATAAAGAACACTTTATTACTTAAACTACAGGAAAATAGGGAAAAACTATAAGGAAAAGAAAAAAAAGAAATTGAAAACCTTACAAAAAACTTTCCTCCTCCCCACTCCCTGACTTTCCCAATCCAATACATTCTCCCAAAACACCAACTGCCCAGCCCGGCACGACACTTTAGTATACTCAAACTTCAGTTCATGAAGAGGAAAGGAGTCCTTCTTGTTCCATAGGCTTCTCCTGGAAACACACTGAAACCTCGTGTGCTTCCTTGTCACTTCGGCACCGCCCGGAAAAAGTCCTTTTGCCGCTTGTGACATCTTCCTTCCATGCCCAGTGCTCTCACCACTGAGACATGGCCAGAGCTGCTTTTAGGGTTGTCTTTCAAGGATGCCTTGTCTCACTCCAAAAAGGCACAGTCTCTGCTTTTGGGACATCTGTCCCCCCCATATTTTTCCAACCCCCTGGGGCCGGGGGGTCCTCAGGATGAACCCTCCTGGTTTTGAGGCACTGCCTCCCCCTAAATGCAGTCTCTGTGTCACAGGAACAACTGAGTCCATGGCCACAAGAAAAGTCCAGCCAAAAGGCCACTCCAAATCATCTCTCCCCATCCAATCATCTCCACGTTCTTCGGGCCAGGTCCTTGTCTCATCTCATCTCTTATCTCCCTTATTCAGCTTCGAGGAAGATTAGCATTTTTGCAAGGCCCCAATCATGAAAGAAAGAGTTAAAAGTTTTCAGTCTCTGTCTATCTCAGAACGATAATACTCCCACACGTGCTGCTGCTGCTGCGGCCGGCCGGGCTGCACCCTTCCCCCCCCTTTCTCCTCCTGGGCGGCTGCTATCACATTCAGACGCCGGCTCTCCTCTCTCTCCCTCCTGGGGGGGGGGGGGAATGGCTGCCCGATGTCTCTTGGGGCTCCGCCACCCTTCCATCCTTGAGAGCTTTCTCACCCCCATCTCTGTCCAGGCCCCGGGCCTACCGCATGGCTGCTCCTCCCCCGCCCAGCAGCAGCGGCTGGGCTGGACGGGGGAGAGATCTGACCTCTTCACAGCGACGTCCCAAGAGAGAGTTCCAAGGGCAGTGCCCTGCTTTTTAACCCCTGTGTATTCTCGGAGGTGTGTCCAAACCCCACTGGCTACACCGGGTGCCAGTCTCAAACCCAAAACCTTCATTGGTTTGACCACAGCTTCCCAGAATTCCCACTCCTTCCTGGTCAAACCACCACAGAATGTAAAAAGATTTGTCTTTAGAGACTTGATTTTAAAGCTAGACACAGATCTTGCATGAGATGTTATTTCTACTACTTTGTCATGGTTTGAGCCTGGCACAGAGCCAGTGCCCCCCATGAAAATGCCCTCACCCTGGTGTCTGCTGTGAGATGTGACCAGGAATAATCAAAACAGGCTTTAGCTTAAACATAAAGAACACTTTATTACCTAAACTACAGGGAAATAGGGAAAAACTATAAGGAAAAGAAAAAAAAAAATTGAAAACCTTACAAAAACCACCTTCCTCCTCCCCACTACCTGACTTTCCCAATCCGATACATTCTCCCAAATCACTAACTGCCCAGCCTGGCACCACACTTTAGTATACTCAAACTTCAGTTCATGAAGAGGAAAGGAGTCCTTCTTGTTCCATAGGCTTCCCCTGGAAACACACTGAAACCTCGTGTGCTTCCCTGTCACTTCGGCACCGCCCGGAAAAAAGTCCTTTTGCCGCTTGTGACATCTTCCTTCCATGCCCAGTGCTCTCACCACCGTGCATGGACCAGAGCTGCTTTTAGGGTTGTCTTTCAAGGATGCCTTGTCTCACTCCAAAAAGGCACAGTCTCTGCTTTGGGACATCTGTCCCCCCCATATTTTTCCAACCCCCTGGGGCCGGGGGGTCCTCAGGATGAACCCTCCTGGTTCTGAGCCACTGCTTCCCCCTAAGTGCAGTCTCTGTGTCACAGGAACAACTGAGTCCATGGCCACAAGAAAAGTCCAGCCAAAAGGCCACTCCAAATCATCTCTCCCCATCCAATCATCTCCACGTTCTTCGGGCCAGGTCCTTGTCTCATCTCATCTCTTATCTCCCTTCTTATTCAGCTTCGAGGAAGATTAGCATTTTTGCAAGGCCCCAATCATGAAAGAAAGGGGTTAAAACTTTCAGTCTCTGTCTGTCCCGGAGCTGCGGCACTCCCACACACGCTGCCGCTCCGGCCGGGCACTCTTTCCCCCCCCCTTCTCCTCCTGGGCCGGCTGCTATCACATTCGGTGTCGCCGGCTCTCTCTCTCTCTCCTGGGGGGGGAATGGCTGCCCGAGGGCTGACTCCCTGGGATCTTCCACCCTTCCATCCTCGAGGGGCCTCCTCACCTCCCATCTCTGTCCAGGCCCAGGGCCTACCACGTGGCTGCCTCTCCCCCGCCCAGCAGCAGCGGCTGGACGGGGGGGGAGATCTGACCTCTTCGCCTCGACGTCCCAAGAGAACCTGCCAGGGGTAGAGCTCTGCTTTTTAACCCCTGTGTATTCTCGGAGGTGTGTCCAAACCCCACTGGCTACACCAGGTGTCAGTATCAAACTCCAAACATCCATTGGTTTGACCACAGCATCCCAGAATTCCCACTCCTTCCTGGTCAAACCACCACATACTTACTCATATTAAATTAACATTGATGGTTGTCTTAGGTAAAAGAGACAATAGTTCAGACATTAAACTTTTGATGTTTTATTTTTTTTGCATTTTAGTTATCACATTTAATATACTCTTATGATACTGTTTAAGACTCATATTCTTAAAATGGTGTATCATATATATCTATGTAATAAGGATCAAACAGCTGATGCAATTGAACTTGGTTAGGTTTAAATAAATAATCTAGATATTTTGAATTTATTAAGATGACACAAAAAACAGCCACATCAAAAGTCTTAATAATCGATATAAATTTTTGTAGTATGGATCAAAATCTTATTAATTTTATGTGTTTACACAGCCACATTAGAGATTTTGGAGAGTTTAATTTTTACACTTTCCCCAAAAAGTTCCAGCCTTCTTCTGTTAAGTGAGCAGCAGGCTCAAATCTAAGTAAGAATACTGGAATTAAAGATACATCCATCACCCCATAAGCTTGTTTTAAATCTGAAATTTTACCTAATTAGTAGACTAGTTTTCTGCATATTATTCATATTTATGGAGCACTACCTGACAGGAAAAGACCGAATAGCACTTCTTGAAATATTCTTCTGAGCAGACACCCGACTAAGGAGAGAGTTTTTATTTTCTTTTTTTTTCCTTGTTGGATTTCATTAACACACAATGGATTAAATTTGAGCAGGGGATTTATTTTCACTTAGTTGGGGATTATTTGCTAAAACATTCCGAGGGCATTCAAGTTTTGAATGTACATAGCCTATATAGCAGCAAATAATCTAGCAGCTCATTTACTTTCAGATCCACCAACACACTTAATATTGCCTTTTTGCTTGTGTGTGCAGTTAGCTTTGTTATAAACCCTCATACATTCTTTTGTACTAAGGAGTAAATTGTTTTCTGAAGACAGCGTCTTTGAGTTTTGATTCTCACAAATGTTAGTTCTGAGTGAAGGGATACAAGAAAAAGGAAGGTATGGAAAAAATACTGCAGAGAAGATAGTTCCCAATGAACACAGAAAAAATAATGTGTGAAACTTTCTTGAGGAATGTGCTAGTTTGCATTTGATAGTTCCCTAAATCCAATATATGTGTGTATATATATATATATAGCAAATTCTAATTAACACTTCTACAATTCAGCCTTTCTCTTCTGAAGCATGCAAAAATACAACTTTACACAGTTTGCAGTGATTTTATTTTTTTTTTATTGGCTGAATATATTTTTAGTGCTTTTTTCCCCTCACAAATTTGGCTACCTCATTTTCCTTATTGTTGTCACTCCACAAATAAATAATAAAATACTATGAAGATGGAAACTTTGATAGTTTCCTCAGTTTAGCTTGAGAGATTTTTTTTTTCATTGACCTCTGTGGAACTTTATATATTTTGTAGTTTTCAAACCTGAAATGTTCAATGCTGTTGAGTTCTGTAGTGTAGTGACCTTAGCTGGTCAGGAACCAGTTGTTCTCTCTCTCTGCCTCCTCAACAAGACAGGGGGAGAAAATAAGATGAAAAGCTCATGGATCAATCTGAAAACATGGACATCACTCACACTGACTACATTCATGGGCAAAACAGACTTGATTCAGGAAAAATGAACTTATTTTTTAAATTGTTAATTAATAATTAATTTATTGTTAATTAAAATATATTTGAAAGCTACATGTACAAACATTCAACTAAAACCATTTAAAAAATAAGTGATGGAGGAAAATAGCTGCAGCTGTCAATTAGGCAGTGTTATGTGAAGGTTTCATTCAATCAGTGCGAAAGGGAGGATATTTTGAAGTGTGTTTTTAATGGTGCTAAGGAGGCAAATTAAATAAAAATTTAGAGACTGCATACAGCTTTTAAGCATAAAATATAGCATTTGACTTTCCCTAAAAGCATCCACTATATGTAAAGAGTCTGTATAGGCAAAATTAAAGATAAGTAGCCTATATTTTTAAAGAGAAGCCAGTGTTACCTTTCTGTCTGTATTCTCCTCTTGTTCTGTTGAGAACATGTTTTGAGATGTATTTTTGGAAACTCCTGTGGCTATCTTTATTTCTAGCTTACTAAGAAGAAAAGTCATGCCTTTTTAGTTTTGGATTCATCACATTGTTGGAAAAGTAACTTTTCTCTCTTATTCACTTCAAAGGCAACAGGATCAAATTTTCACTTTAAAGGTGAGGAAGGACTGACAAGGTCTTCTGAAATGCCTGCACTCATCCTGGCTCTTGAAAGGTCTGAACTGTTTAGAGGCAGCTACAAAGCCAACCCAAGCCAAAACACATCAATGGAAATGCATCCATTCATTTCAATGAATTTAAGGAAGAGTTTTGATTGCAACTTTTCCCGACTGTGATCCCTCCCATCCTATTAATTGATGAGGGCAATTTTGTGATTGTCAACAATGTGCTTCTCTTCAAAAGTATTGTCATCTGGTGGAAAGAAATCCAGTAGACTGAAGCTTAATATGTATTTGCTTCTTCCTTGACTGCTGCTCATTCAATAAGCATATTGAACAAAACCTTACAGCAGTGTTCCTAAACCAGTGACTTGAAAGAAGCAGAATCATACATAATCTCATTAGATCTGAACTTGAAGTTATCGAACAAAAATATAACTTTGAAAGATATATTTTTGTAAATATGTTTTCTGATAAGTTATGCTATGATTTCGAGGTAGTTGTTTATTTTTATTTTTATTATCCACTAGTCATTTATTTTTATTTTTATTATCCAGTTATGGATTTAGGTTCATACCTTTTCCAATATCGTAAATTAGATTTTGAAAATGTAGAAGCTATGGATGCATTAAATTTACAGGATTTACACTTTTCACCTGCAGAAACAGTCACATGTCCAGTCTGGATAATTCCTCATTTTACAGTGTTCAAAAAGGGCAGAATATGATGACAAGAGCACTGAAATTGAGTTATTCTAAGGGGTTAAGAATGAAGAGGCTCAACAATAATTTAAGCATGTTATGTAGAGCATCTGGGATATGGGAATTTCCTTTATTTAATTACAGCTATCATTAGGTAAATCAGTTTATAGAAAATACATGAGCCTGGAAGACTGAGATAAGTTTTTGTGTTTAACCTTTGCTGTCTGAAAAGTTATGTCTTGGGTAGAAGGCTAGCTGAATACTAATTGCTCCATGGTGTCTTGCAAAGCAGGCTGGTTGATATTTTGGCTTTGATTTGGATGTAACAGCTATCTTACGAGACTGACAACCCATTTATTCTCAGTTGCATCCATGCATGCTGGAGGCCATACATGAATAGTTCTTATCCCCAGATGTTCACCACTCTTTTCAGCAGAGATTCCAAACTTTAAACACTGGAACCTTGCCGGAAATTCAAAATTCTGGACACTATTTGCATGTAGTCACACAGATGGCAGGTACCTTCATTGTTAATTTAAAAGGTTACAGCTCTTGGCCTAAAATATTCCATCTTGAGGTCAGCACTTTGAAAAAAAGCTTTTGTCTATGGTTGAAAGTTGATCTATCTTGGTAATATATCAAATAATATACCTCTGTATATATAATTCATAGAAATAAAAATAAACTCATGCAAATCCCTCCATATACATCACGACATCTTGTGCCATTTGTGTGCACTTTAATGTATCTATCTTTAGGTGCATATATAAGAAAATACATTTGTTGATAAACAATTTAAAATTTAATTTTTTACAGGAATTAACAAAATAAAAATGCCTGGCCACTTTCAAAGCTTACTAGTCTTGACCTAAACGTAAATGACTGAGGCGCGTCTTCATTTTATCTAGAAATTAATTTATTTTTCTGCACTGCTGCAAGCTGATTTTGAGCACAAATGGATTTCATTTGTTGCAAGGTAAGGAAGCTTTCATAATTTACACTTCAGTGTGGACTGAACTTTTAAACTTTGTCTGTTGGCAGGAATAAAAAGACCATCAGAGCAAAATAATAGTGCTTATAGAACAGAATACCTTCTGTAAAATATAATATTTTTGGAGAGGCATGATGAAATCTATAATACAGCCAACTGATTATGTATTTAGTCATTTGACATCAGAATACACCCCTGATGCCTGCTAGAGTTATCTTAAATGCTTCATTTAAATCCTAAGGACAGTGGCATGCATCACTGAAAGTGAAAAATATTAAGAAAAAGGAAGTGAATTTATTCCTTTCTTTTCTTTTTTCCCCTGTATTTGCCTTCCAAGTTTTTGTGTTTTGCAGTCATCCATTGCACAAAACACGTGAAGATTTTATCATTATGGAACTCCTTCAATGCAGAAGCTTCCAGCAGTGAAGCGCAAAGTCTATGGCTTTAAACATTGTTTCCTTCTGATCAGATTCATTGGAGAAGGTGAGATTTCCTGCTTTGAATCTTGCTGTAATATTGAAGGACCCAAATTCAAGCCCAGGTCTTTGCATACTTCCCCAATGTACAGTCCTGTGCCAATATTATAAAAAAATTAGTGAAGCTCATGGCAAAATCAATGTTATGGTTCATAGTCATGTGGAAGACCTGTGGCCACTTTTCTCAAGCTGAGACCAAAAAATATGGCGAGCAAGTGAGATAAAATTCAGAAACACACTGAACTGTGCAATCACACAGACTGAAATTTTATATCATCCATGCAATACCCATAAAATGAAGCAGGGGAAAGACAGAGGAAAATTTTATCATTGAGGAGTTTCTCATTGAATAGCTAGAGGTCCAATATCCACAGGTTACCATTTAGACAATGACAATTTTTGTTATATTTAGTCTGCAGCTACACTGGCTACAGGATCTATCTGATGGCATTCCAAGAGCAATAAATCTGTTCATAATATTGTTTGTGACAAAATTGTACCTATACTAAAGACTTGGATAAGAAAAAGGGAAATAAAGGCAGGCTAACTAACAGAAGAGATTAGAAATAAATCCAGTAAAGTCTGGTGGAAATTTATTCAAATCATGCTACGCCTGTAGATATTAAATTTAATGAAGTCAATGGAGATGCATCACTTTACCTGAAATTAAGTTCTGTGCCAGTTTCAAGTCTCTTTTCTTGCCTAGCAATAGAAATACAGTAAAACTGAGCTGCAGATTGAAGACTTAGAGCACACCTGTAACATTTTCTGACTAGAAATAAGATTATATAAATCAGGAAATACATGAAAACTCAACAGTAGCTGTTAGGGGATTTCAACCTTACTACATGCAGAGCATCTCCATTTAGTCTTTAAGTCCAAAAGGTACTTTTATGATTTGTTTGAACTTTCTGAATATAAAGCGGGTCATAGTACTTCTCCAAGTGGCTCTATATCAATTTCTGGATGTATATATTATTTGAACCATAATGGCTCATCCACCATTAATAAAAGGATTTTGCACATTGGAAGTACATATACTGAAAGTGCTTTTATGAGAAGCTGACACTTTTATTTGCTGTAATATTTATTTACAACTTGATTCTATGTGAGTTTTTCAGTGTTGTGGGGTTTTTTTTAAGTGCTTTAATATTTTTTGCAAAATACTACTTTAAAGGACACTGTATGTTTGTAGTTCATTAGTCATTTTTAAGCACACAGACCAATAGAATAAACACAAAATTAAAATCCCCAAACACCTTTAGTTTCTACAGTATATGAATCTCCATAAACAGAAATCAGTCAAGTAAAGAATTTTATGATTTTAATCCTTCCAGCTAAGCAATCAAAGAAATAGTCATAAGTCTGAAATTGTGAAAACAAAAATATGTCTCGATGTAATGAGGCAGACAGCATACTAATAAAATCCTCAAACACAATAAGTCAGTCAATAAAAATACAACGCTTTGCAATACACTTCACAAAACATGAAAACTGAACCTTTTTCTCAGTGCATCAAGTCACTGAGATTCAATATAACAGGGATTTCAGTATATTACGAATACCTTGCTCTTTACTTGTTTTTATATCCAATAATAATATATAAAGAAACTTCTACACCAATACATAGGAGATTGTAATTATTCTCAAAATTAGTCACTTTTCTTATAATTTGCCATTTTCAGTAGCTTTTCTCAATTAACTTTCCTTTTCTGGTGAGGGATTCTCTTTAACTGTTGCATGTGATCTAGACATTCACATCCTTTAAAAGGTAATGGAAAGAGACACACACCCCCAAAAGCCAGCAATGAGTTTCTGAGCCTCTACTTGAGGAACAGAATAATCTTCTACAGGTGTCTTCTTCATCCATCAAGGATGGAAAGAAGCCTGTAAAAGGTATGTGGAAGGAGAATGTCTGCTCCTTTAATGGTATCTGATCAGAGAAGGCATGACCAAGATCATACAGATACAAACCTGTGATAAGGGAGATTTTGATAAGAACAACCCTGCTCAGATACACTGATTAAAAAGGATTTGTGGAATGTGAGGATTTTTTTCTATCAGTTGGGAAGATAAGGAAAAGGAGGGAAAGAAACAAAGTTATAAAACATTATTAATTGTCACCAACAAAGAAACAAACCAGAAACACGAATCTCTCTGTTACACTACCTGATGGGGTAACAAAAAACTGCAAGGCAAACCAGGACTTTGCAATGGCTAGTGATGCAAATCTGAGTGTCCAGAAGATTGGAAGGTGTTCAGTGGGACTATGCCAACTGATGAGGCCGTGTGCAGAGGAAAGGAGAGCAGGGAGGAACAAAAAAGAGATAGGCAGAAAGGGATGGAAAAGGGGCTGACATGTAGAATGGGGCCTGTTGCTAAGTTTGTCTGGCTGAGCCCTGCTCCTGATCACCCTGGTCTCTCCTGTCACAATAAATAATTTCTTCACAATCTGTCTGCATGATCTTGCCCTCTACTCTGTGCGTCAATGCTGCAAGAGTTCAGTGACAGCTGCTGGAGGGTGAGCAAGGGCATGAGCAGGGATGAGTGAGGGGCTCAATGCTGTTGGCTGAAGCAGCACTATGGGTCACAGCCTGGATGCCAGCTGATGGAAACAAGCATCTCTATCTTACCAGCTGGTTGTGCACTGGGTGTGCATATGGATCTGTTGGGAAAACTCCGAGCTGGATCAGCCCCAGGTTCAGACAGGGCTATCAGGCAGGTGAAGGGTCTGTGCTGGTGTTTGACGGGACCTGGGATTGAGGGGTGTCCATGGGATGAGTACATGAATGCAGTGTGTGTGCAGTGAGCACCTAGATGGACTGACTGGTGTCTCAGGGACACATGGGATGAGTTAAGGAGGCTGTCAGGGATGCCAGGTTTCAGAGGAGCTGTGTGGGTGCTCGAGGAATCTGTGATTGTCCATGTGCTTGTGAACCCAGGGAGTGTGGGGTGTGTGCTGCACTTGTCACCTTCTGCCTCTGCAGCCCAAGAGGAGGAGGGGACATGTCCCTGTGTGCCTGTGCCTGCTGTGAGTCCTGAATGGGGGGATGCTGGAGCAACACCTTGTCTGCAGTTGTATCAGTATCCTGTGTGTGTCCCCCACTCAATGTGTTTGTTTGGGATATGCACCCAACTTCACTTCTGGCGGGACCTAAAAGTGGGAAAGCAGCATCTGCCTCCTTCAGCCTGACCCAAGGTCTCCAGGCACTGGGCTGGGATCCAGCACATAGGTCCTGGACTGGTGCTGCTGAAGGCAGCTGCAAATTCTGGGTGAATTTTTCATCTTGAATCAGAAAACAGTAGAAAAATACTACATCTAGATTTCAACACAAGTTTCTTAACTGTACACTAAGGAGTTAAAGATTAAATATGGAACTGTGCAGTTACAGGTGATCAATCTTCAGCAAGATTACTCAAATTTTTTACTGAAATTATTAGCCTTCCCTTCTCCACTTTTCCTTATTTCCTGTTGATTGTAGCTTACAGTTTACTGCCAGTACTTAAGATGCCTTAGAGTCTTGTTATTTTTTCTAGACTTGGAGTAACTTTTGTGCCAGTAGATACTTTTCTGCCCAGAGCTATTTTCCATACAGTCATCCTGGGACAAGATTTGGGCTTGCAAGAAAAAGAATCCAATGCAAGCATCCCCATGAGAAACTAAAAATTTATCTTTGGGCTGAGGAGAGAAAATCAATTTTGGCCAGCTGTGCATAGCACTCCATCCCCAAGCAGATCCTGATTTCATTTTGCCTGCACACCAAGGCTGTCCATGAGGAGGCTCGGAGTTCTGCAGATGGGCTGTGGTCTTTTCTACAGGTTCCAGGGCATGGTCCCAAATGACAAATTTTCCATTGTTTCTGGGATCTCCTGGTACTTTATTTGCCCTGAGGCTGCAACAATGAACACATGTAGGCAACAGTTCCTTATCCTCTGAGGAGGTGTCAAGCTCCCTGAAATGAGCTCTCCACCAGTTGTAAATTAACTTAAAAGGAACTGGCTTTGGAGGCTCAGCAAAGCATGCCTGCATCAGTGTAAAAATTCATAGTGCTTCTGTTGGACTGCAGCTACTTCCTAGCTTAGTGCTTGGCTGAGGCCAGAGGGAAGTGGACACAGTTTCATAGGGGAAAGGAGGATTATTTGCTAAAAGTGAAGGAAGAAAGCAATATTGAGGCTCCTTTATGCAGCACTGTCACAGTAGGGCAGTACAGATGGGAACAGGCAGATGTATTTTGCCGACACAGCAAAAGAAAACCAGTGGTTTTTTTGCAAAAGTGGGAGATGAAGAAGCCTGCTGTTGAAAAGATGTTTTCAGGTAGTTAGGAGAGAGTTTAGAAGCAAACAGAGGCAATACATGCTATCAGTGTGGCCTGTGTAATAGAAGGCAATCAAGTGTTTGATATGACATGTTACTACTCAAAAATAAAAGGTTCCAAAGAATAAAACACTTTCTGAAAATATTGCTGTCTTATTACCTTGACAAATTAGAGCTTTAACTTCCTTTTTCTTATCCTGGCAGAAAAGGAACTGAATGCCTTGATGGACAAAATACTGACCATGACACAGAAATTTACCATCGTCTTTTGGTAAATAAGTCCAACAGCTTCCTGCCTGCATAGGAAGAGTTTCACAACATGTTGGGGGATTGGATCCTTGCTGTCTGTTCAGTGCTGATGAGACAAATCTGAAGTGATGGGTCCAGTTCTGCAATCACCAGTACAGGAGAGGCATGGACTTGCTGGAATACAGTCTCATTGGAGAACCAAGTTTTGGAGCATCTGTCCTAAGAGGAGAGGCTGACTGGAATGAGAGACTGGAATGTTCAACCCAGAAAGGATCAGAAGGGTCATATCAGTGTGTATAAATATCTGCTGAGGTGGGGACTAAAGTAAATGGAGGTAGGCTGTTCTCACCAATGCCCAATAAAAACGCAGTGGGCAATTGGCACAAATTGAAATACAGGAAATTACATTTAAACATAAATATACCCCAAAACTCCAATTTTTTTTTTCAACTCAAGAGGTGTTTGAAGTGTTTGCAGACTCTATCTCTTCAGATACTCAAATCCCAGCTGGACAAAGCCATGAGCAATTGCACAGAATCATAAAATCATTAAAGGTGGAAAAGACCTCCAAGATCATCAAGTTCAACCTTTGACCAAACAAAACTGTCGACTTAAGTTCCCTGTCCAGCCATTTCTTGAACATTTCCAGGAATGATGACTCCATCCTTTCCCTGGGCAGTCTGTTCTAATGCTTGACAGCTCTCCTTTCTTTGAGCAAGAAGGTTGTATTTCATGATCTCCAGAGCTGCCCTCCAGGCTCAACTATTCTACAATTCTATGAAAATGAAGTGCCCACATGGATGCTCTCACCATAGTGGAAATTCTTTTTTAGTAAACCACTGTTTAGTGATTGGTTTCAGAAGATTTTTCCCAGATTCTTGGGAAGAATTGAGTGATGCCTAATTTTTGGTGCAACTATAGAAAATTCACTGGTAAAATACCAGATAGTCAGGGTTCTTACATATCATACATTGTGAATACTACTCTGAATCATGTCTTTGTAGAAAATTTGGATTCCCTATGTTGTGGAAGGCAAGTCCTAACAACAAAATTACTGCCTGTTTGTATTCTCCTGGCAAAAGAAAGAGAATTAGCCTGGAAAAGATCCTTGCTGATGGACTTTTCTTGCTCTTTGAGGGCGGTGACAAAAGCAAGCAACGTAGTTTTGTTCACAGACAAAAAGTGGAGCCTGTGAGAAGGTAAAGCTGATTTTTCCTTCTCTTGAAGAGGTTAGCAGGTAAATTCTGAATGGATGCAGACCTGATGCCCTGTTTTGGCAAGATCAAACTCACTAAGAAGGGTTACTTGCTGTTGTGGCACTTTACTGCAGTGAAGTTTGGATGGCAAGAACCACCTAGAAAAGACTATTCCCCCCCTAGTATAGAGGTAACCTAGACCCATCAACTCTGCAATGTGTTCAGACATCAAGAGAAAGGAAAAAAAACTTCACCAAGCCCAAAATCCTAAAACACAAACAAACAAAAAAGCACAAGAAAAAAAGCCACAAACCAAAACCTCTTTTGTCTGGGAAAAAAAGCTGGAACTAAGCCAAACCATAAAACAAGTGAGGCTATTTCATTCCATAAAAACTTCAAAGGTAAATAAAAAGCTTTGAGGTAATCACAGCAAAATTTAAATATTTAACTAACCTTATCCTGGATATTGGAGGACAAGAGATAAGTGCTTAATTTATCATCACAATATGTAAACTGGAAATTAATTCACTGGAGGCTGCTTAAGTATACAGTGTTAGTTTGCTCAAATGTATTCTGTAAATCCAGCTGGTTGGGAAAAAATGGAGGTAATATCAAGAAACTGAGTTGCAGAAGCCTTGTGTTTCTTTTTAGAAGAAAACTAAGTCTGAGAATTGTCAGTGTGATAGTAGATGCAGAGATGGAAAACACAAACAGGAAGGTGAGTTTATTTTGAAGTTGGGTCATAAGCTGCGATGGGTGACACATAGGTTTGCTTATTCTATTATGCATTGATCTTTAAATTTTAGCAGCCTGCCAGGGGCAAGGCTCTTGTCAGAACCACACAATAAAACACACTGTACATAAACTGACACTGACCATGCCACATGGGCTACAAGAACACTTAATCAAT
This sequence comes from Zonotrichia albicollis, assembly GCF_047830755.1. NCBI lineage: Eukaryota > Metazoa > Chordata > Aves > Passeriformes > Passerellidae > Zonotrichia > Zonotrichia albicollis. The sequence continues at coordinate 73,877,913 of NC_133820.1, forward strand.
TTGCAAATTCTGAAGTAAATGTATTAGATGCAGCACAGTAGAGGATGGAGATCACATCAGTGACATTGTTAAGTAACACCCACTAAATAAGTAGAGTCAATTGAAGATTCTCATCCGTCTGGATCCTCTAATACTGTTGCTTATGATATAACACTACTGTATTTCAGAGAGATGACAGAGATACAGAAAAAAAATCATCAAAATTATTCAAACCTTCCATAAAGGGAGAAGAAACTTACTCTTAGACACTTCAACCCTTTTCTTCATATCCCATCAAGGTCAGTTCTCTTTCTAGTTATATTTAGCACCTACACTACCCATTCCAGGCCAGGGTAGCAGTTACTGTTGTACATGTTGACTCTCTTCTAGAAGCAGCAAAAGTCAGACTGTGAAATTGTGTGATGGATTTATTTATTCAGACCCACAACTTCAGCTAATTTGTATTAATTCTGTCAAAGACAAAGTAGCCACGAGAACCTGGAAAGATCCTGAACAAAGCTACTGCTCCCAGCAGTAGCCACCGTAGTCAATTCCTGGTTTACCAGTGCCTGTAACTAGCATCTGGACTCACAAGTACTAGATAGTTTCTAGGCAGCATCTAGACTCACAAGTACTAGACAGTACTAGACAGTCCTACCCTGCATTGATTTATTACATTGATTATTTGCATTATTTACATTGATTTATTACACTGAAGACAGACAGTAGGCAGTTCAAAGGTACAAAGCAGATTTTCAGAATTCAAGTCTGAATGACACAAAAGTTCTATTTGCAGGACAAATAAAAAACTTAAGTTTTTACCTCTGGTGCAAGCATTGTTATGTGGAAGGTGCACATTCTCAACCAGTCTACTTCTCTAATATACAAGCAAAATTAGGGTCTCCACTGACATGACAGAATCTGTCAGTAATGCTTCCTGTCATTTCTGGCTGGCTAGAGGACTCTGTCCTATCATAGCTAGTCTCAGTTATTGGTTGTTTTTCACCTTCCAAGCTTTATAACTGTATCATATATATTGCCATGAAACTTTTGGCATTTAGGGAGGACTACAGTACACCTCCTTAAAAACAATGCTATTTTATCAGAAAAGTTTTCCTATTCTCTCCTTCTCTCTCTTAAGCACAGACTAAATCTCTTTCCTTAATAGGAGGCTTACTAGAAACTCAAAGCAATGCACAGAAGTAATGAAAGGATAAAGAAATTCTCTGTTCAAAAGACTCATTGCAGTTGTGATTTTCAAATAGGAAGCAACTTTCCTTGTGTGTCCAGAGTCTGCACTCAGGATCCACCTCGGGATGATGAGAAGCATTTTAAGACCTGAATGAGATCAGCTGGGAGAATGTTAGACTGAAGATCAAAACGTTCCTGTTTCATTCCTGAGATCTGGCAGATGTGTTTGTCATCTCATCTGTCTAGGTGGTCAAGGCCAGATAAGATGGGGCTTTGAGAAACCTGGAGTAGGGGAAGGTGTCCCTGCCTGTGGCAGGGGGCTTGGAACTAGATGACTTTTAGGGTCCCTTCCAATCCAAACCATTTTATGATGGTGAGGAGGGCCAATGCTGCACACCTCCTACTTTAAACACCTTTCTACTTCACTGTCTATAACAGCAATTAGCAAGATATGATTTCCCAGATTTAAGAGCTCTAAAACAAGTGTTTCACTGCGCGCAGTTCTTCAGCGCAAAAAGACTATAAGGGAACAAATGCATTGGGGTTGTTTATCATTTAATAAACACATTTTTCAGAAAGTATGATGATGAGCACTCCTCAGCAGTCTGTACTGAAGGGGTTTTTAATAGAATTTCACTCTGACATGCAACCCTTGCCATAGGAATCATAATCTCTCCACAGTTCCAAGTATGACTTTTGTAAAGGACAAAAAGTTGTTAAGATTGGTTTTGTTTGGTTTTTTTTTTCCTGGAAAAAGGCTGAAGAACAAGCTTTAAGATTGCTATGCAAATCAATAAGTGTGTAATCTAACAAGTTAGTAAAATGCATTTAGATCAGTTTTGAATTAATTCTGTTGAAAAATTCACTGCAATAATGAAAACTGAAAGAATTATTTCTTGGTCTTTAAAGGGCATTGTTGTTCCATAGCAGAAGGTATTTGATTTGACAGGAATGACTAATAAAACCATTAACATGAGCTGATTTTTGTAGCACTAGAAGGGTTTTACAAGATTTCTCTGAAAGTAATGCTTACATTTTCTTACAATCAATCAATCTTGCTAAAATAATCACAAACTGAAGAGCTAGCAATCTCTGAAAATAAAAAATACATCTCACTGCTGCAAAAGAATTACATAGAGTGCTTTACTAGAAAGGGTAGGAGTAAAAGAGCTTGCTTGGCTGTATTCCTGTTTGCCAGCCTACATATGTCATTACAGATGACATTGATTTATTATGTATTAGCTGCGGTGGAGTTCACTGTTTAAATCTAAAACTAAAATAAAACCCAGAAAATCAATGCATACAGAATATTAGCTGTAGTGTCATTTTTGGTGAATCTTCAGAAATCTGAATTTTTCTCATTACATTTCACTAATTAGTGGCTCACTTGGATTTTTTTGTTTAGTTCTTTTGTTTTGTTTTGTTTTTCTTCCCACCCCCCCTGACATCTATCTCAAATCCAGAAGTATAAGATGATTCTATGTCAGGACAACTTTTAGATAATATGTAGGCCCTTGAAAAATTTGATGACAAGTATTTTTGCGTCAATTTGATAACAAGAGATCTCTTCAAGTAAAAAGAGCCAAAGCAAATAGATAAAAATCTAGAAGTATGTTAATAAAGCTTTTGATAGAGTGAAGTCACTGCAACAAAGAAACTAGTATAAATGTCTGTAAAGCAGGATGAATTTATACCTGAAACATTGTTTTTGAATTCCTTGCAGTTGCTTGTTACAACATACTGTTAAAGCTGCATGATGTTTGGGCCAATTGTTTCTCATCAGAGGTCCTCGTCACAGAAATCACTGATTATGTCCTGTCATACAACTGTATTATGTTGGAGAAAGGCACAGTGTATAGCATGATTCTCATTATCTGAAAGCTAACAAGATTACCACACAGAGGAAATGTGCATAGTACCTTTGAAGACAGCCTCAGGCCAGCCCGCACTGATATGGAAGAGGAATAAATCCCATTTTTCAACTTCTTCAGTTTTGCCCACTGCCTAGACTAAATTGTCTTTAGGCGCAGCAAAAATAAAATAGCTGTGTGGTAAAGCTGGATAGCAGAGCAATCTAAGAGCTGTGTTTATGTTGACAGTTTCCTTATAACTGAAATCCTGTAAGGTCAGGCTGGTCATGACTGAATAGCAGAAGCAGCAAGTCCCATTTTCCTGAATACATTGATATGTTAATTCATCTCTGTCCTCGCCTCTACATCTCCCTTTTTGATGGCACAAGGGAGCTGAAAATTTCTTTCTGGAGCACCAAAACAACTTCTTAAATGCTCTCTGGCACTCTAGTCAGGGTCTGTGCCCAAGGAAAAGAGGCATTAATGGGCATGGGTTTGACTTAATTCCTCTAAATGTGGGTACACCTGCATCTGGGTAGGTCTTGTATAAGACAATTTTTAAAAGCAGTGAAATCTACAAGAACAGTTTCCTTATACCCTCCTCTGCCTTCTGACCTCTTATGGATGCATAGTGAGGCTGGGAAGTCTCTGTTCCTCTCCTCTGGGAAAGGGTGAGAGAATGGGAATTCTTCAGTCTGAAAAAAAGACTTCTTACTGTGGCCCTTCAATACTTAAAGGGGGCTAGTAAGATAGATGGGGTATGTGTCATAGGATAAGAGGTAGAAACTAAAAGAGGGTATATTCAGGCTCGATATAAGGAAGCAAATTTTTATGAGGAAGGTGGAGAAGCACTGGAATGCATTGCCCAGAAAGGTGATAGATGCCTCATCCCTGGAAACATTCAAGGTCATGTTGGATGGGGATCTGAGAATTGTGATACAGTGGAAGGTGTCCCTGTACATTGCAGAGGGGTTGAAGGAGACAACCTTTCAAGGTCCCTTGCAACCAAACCACTCTACACCTTGTTCCTCTGCAGAGACCATGTTGTGTAAAAGATACTTGTATCTGATAAACAAAACACTTGTGCATTTCCATCTTCACACTGTCATCACTGCAGTGTATATCAGCAAATTCTAATTTGACGTGTGTTTATCTTCCCATAATTTGTGATGGTAACTTCTGCCTTAAAAATTATGCAGCGGTCATTCAGTACTTTGGAATACTTTGTGCCATAAATGCTACACTTTTCTGATCATTCATTTATTATTAATATGCTATACTTAATTTTTATTAATTGACATAATATAGGAAATCTGTTTTTATTAAACACTTAATTGAGCACCAGGCAATTCTTTGGCACCAGCTGTTGGCTGGAATTTACACTAGTCTTATCCCAATTAAACAATACCACAAAATGGAAACACACAGAGGGTTGAAGCAAGGATAAGTAACCTGGGAGAAACACAGAAACATTGAATGAGTGTCCAGGGTTGAAGCTGGAAAAGCTGAGGCCCAAATAGAATAGCTTCTGTCCAGGGATACCAAAGGCAACAAGGAGTAGAACTTTCTTAAGTACATAGATGCCATAAAAGAAAAATAAAAGGTCTATGGAAAATGTGGGTCCATTACTCAATTGGATGGGGGGGCCTGATTGCACAGCTCCAGGGGATGGAGAAGGCTGAATTTTTGAATGTTTTTGCTAAAGTCTTTACTAACTAGACTGGATTTCAAGAATCTGGAGTCCCAGAGACCAGGGGGACATTCTTTTGTCCAGGTCAGGAAATACATAAGCAAACTGGATATCCATAAAGACCAATGGATACTGTCTAACTAGTCTTCAGGAAGGACACTGATGATCCTCACAGATAGGCTGTATGTAGCTCTTCATGTTTCTCTATTTTTGTTTTCCCTGGCGGATACAATTTGAGTAAATGCCGCGTTAGTTGTGTTTTTGCAAGAAAGCGTGAACGAAACACAAATATGTACAGTAAGGTCTCAGCTATGTACAGAGCTAAATCCTACAGACATCTTGGGTGGTTTTTCTTCAGACTGTGCAAGCTGATGTGACCTTGAGAGATTGTTAATGTAGGTTACCACTGCAATGGCTGAGGATGGACTTCAAGTAAAAATTTCAGTTTTCTATCATAGAAACTAATCATGGTTGTTTAAGTTACTAGTTCAAGAAGAAAACTGTTCAAGAAGTCACAGTTGGACTGTGACTGAAAGCTGAAAAGTTATGCTTTTCAAAATTGGGAAAGGAATGCAAAGTTTTCAGGTCTAGTTTGGTGCCTAGGTGAAACACTTGGTATAGGGGAAGTAGGGTGTTACTTTTTAATCATCTGAAGATCCTTAGCTCCCTTTCTTTTGCTATAAAGGACCTCATGTTGATGACCCTCATAAATCCATAGAGCTCCTAGACAGGTCAGATTAAATAAATTTTATGAGTATATAAAAATCTGTCTAGATTGCATGTTTTCCCCTGCTTCCTGAAACACTGTAATTTTACTGTGATGCTATGGTCTAATTGTAGCTTTTTGTGTTGAAGACATGGACACACAGTTATTTTCTAAAGCTCTGTTGCTTACTTTTTACAGTTATTAGAATGAGGAAGATGTAATAGGTGTTCCATGAATTCTTTTCCAGAAGTCCCTGGGACTAAAGGTCTATTTTATTACATTTCTACATAGCTGTAATTGATTCAAAAAATTGACTTTTGCTGCATATGAAATCTTGATTGAAAAGAGAACATGTAAAATTTTTTTGTTTGAATGACTGCTGAGTCTTGTTTATTACCATTTCCAGGGAAATGAAACCTCCGGGGCAAATACACAAACCCACCTATTAATTGCCAACAAGCAGATAAAAATATGAAAGCTAAAATGGTAGCAATAGAAGGTCATGTAAACAGCATTGATTCGAGCAGAACCTGAAATGGTAGCAGCTTTACTTCTGCCTCTTATGTTTTTCTCCATCCTCTGTACAAAAAAGGCATATAGGATACTCAATCTCTTTCTTTAAGGTTAACTCTAAAATGGCATCATTGTAGTTAAATGTTTTCCTTTTACATTTAAATTTACTTGTATAGAATAGAAGAGAGGAAAAGCATTATTTAAAATAAAATTTTAAAATAAACATAGGAAAACACTTCTGTTAAACTTGCCAAACCAGTTAAAAAACCAAAGAATTTGATTTCTTTTAAGACTAAACAAAGGGCTTTCCTAGAATAAATAAATAAATAATTTTATCATCAAAGCTATTTGCTTTCTTTGCTTCATTATGGAGTCTATATAGAAACAATTTAGTTTTAAAACTTTAATGAAATGGTATTCCACATTTTGGAGAAAACTAATCTTTGGCTGCTGATCCTCAAGAAAACAGGAATGCTTGACATCTTGTAGCTTTAAAACAATAAAAATATGTTTACAGTGTGGTTTTAAACTGAAATAAGAAGGCAGGAAAAAAATTAATACTTTTATCTTCTATTCAAAGATGCAGAACAAAGAGCAGTGGGATTTTCAGATCAATGCAATTGTCTAAAGAAGTGAAAAGTGTTAATCCTTAGTAGTTATTTTTCTGCAAGTCTGGTCTCCTAAAGACCGTTTATTCTATTGCCATACACTCAGTTTAAGGAAGGTGAGCTTGAGGACACAAGAAGCATGCCTAAGGTTTCAGTAAGTTGATGGTGCATCACAGTCACAGCAAGTTGCCTTCTTAAATGGGTCTATTTCTCAGCTAAAATCGGGTAAATAGGAAAAATGATTTTCTTCTTGACAGTATCTCATTGCAAGGTCAAAGGAAGAAAAATAAAATCAGCATGTCTGTAACTGAGGTAGCATATTGAACTATATTGAAGCATTTCATACACAAAAACTCAGGCCTGAAATATATTGCAGACATTTATTTATGTAAAAGATAATGCATTTTTTTCTTTAAAGGGGAATAATATTTGCCTTGTATTTGGTGAGGGTTAACACTTCTGTTCAATATTGGGTTTAATATTTTTCATAATGCTTCATTTATTTCTGGGGTTTCAGCAATTATACTCTGCTTTATATAGTCAATACAATGAAGCAGTCTGGATTATTGTCATATGGTCATTCACTGTCTTTCTGTCTATATAAATCTTACATAAAACCTTGCCTCTGATTGAGTTGTGTAGAGTTGGACAAAAAACTTTGAAAGAATCTGATTCTGAGTTTACAGGGCCTGACCCTGATCTGTACAGATGGCTTGGGATGGAAAAACTGGGAATAAAAGGAACAGGAAAGAAAGAAATCCTGAATTCTTATAGGGTGGTTCTGATCTTACGTAACATGTGCACTTATGTGTTATCTTTTTCTTCCTCACTTTGTAATAGACACTGTTTTCTGTTTTAGTTTTTTTCTCCCCCTCCTCCCACTGTATGTTTGTATAATAGAAAATATATGTTGTTTGGAAAGAAAATACTCTGTTCCCTGCAGCTACTAACAATTTACTTTTCTCAGAGTTAGAACGCAAACATTCTATTTCTGTTTTTCTTCACCTCAGATCATCCTGACATTGCTTTACTCTGCTGGAAGGACATTTTGACAATAGGTGAAAGAAAACATAGCAAAGTATCCTTGTAGATATAACTCAGTTCTGAACTGATCTGACTGATGTGATTGTGTGACTTGAGCACCAGCCTTTTAGAGCCTGGCTGTTGGTCTCATGGCACTCACAGGTATAGACTGAATGTAAAGGACAGGATTTTGCTCACACAACCATACAACCTCCTTGTCTCCTTTATTATTAAAAAATGCCTATACTTGAAAAATGTCCATAATTCCAATTAAATACTTCAAGCCCAATGTGCACTGTCTCTCAGTTAAGGTTCTTTTTTAATATATTAAAACAAAAGTTAAGAAATGCAAATACATTAATCTCTTATAAACAAATAACATTTCAATTAATAAAATATAAGGATTAACTTCAGTGCCTCTTTCCAGGTCCTGTAAGATCATCCCCATGAAATAAACACTCAATTAATAGCATTTAATTTTGAGTCTGAAAGCCTCTTACTGTGAATAGCTGAGGATGGTTCCAAGTCATCAAGTACCACACAGAAGAAGAGAGGTTATTTTAAATCCTTTCAGAATTTTCTGATTGAGTGAGCATAAAAAAATAACCAAAACAAAACCCAAAACCAAAACCCCTCAAATCTATTTAAAAGCATGCAATAAAAAAAGTAAGAAATAATGTGATTGATGTATGTTTTTGAAAAGCATTTGTGTGAATATATTACTAGAAAAAGTTACATCACTATATTTTTCTTATTTAATTCATAAGAAGGATTAGAAAACATAAAGTGGCTGCATTATTTGAAAATAACTCAGACCCTCAGAAAAGCTGTGAATCACACAATTTAATTTACAGCCTGCAAATCCTGTCATTCTTTTACTTTATGCCAGATAATCCTATCTCCAGATACATGATTTTGTTTACTGTGCATTTTGATTAAGTAATTGAGAACAAGGACAGAAATTTAACAGACACAGCAGGTTCATTTGCTTTTCTCATTTAAGTACCTTTTACCTTTAGCCCTTCCTCAGTTTTTTGCTGAAGAACAAATCCACAGAGAAGGAAAACTTAACAACGGTTGACACTTTTAGAATTAACTAAGAAGAAAGAAATAGTGATAGACTATCTCATCAATTCCCAGGATATTTTTGCAGAGAGAATTGTAAATTACTGTAACAACCATATCTTAAAATTTGATACGTTTGAAGGTCAGATAAGATTCTTTTCAGATAAGATGCAGAATTTTATTATGTTAACCTAATTTGGACTCAATCACTATTGTCTCAAAAGTATTTAATGCCATAATAGCTGCTTCAGCTATTATGTTTTTCAAGGCATCTTGTTAGATGTTTCTAGAATCTGAAACAATATGTTAAAACACATTTATTAAGAAAAATAATATAGTTACAGAATTTCTCTAAATTGCCAGAAAAAAAGCCTCGCAACAAGCAAGATTACAAAATGCAGGGGTAACTAGTAAAGCACATTTCTGATTTTTGATTATATCAGTTATAAAATACTTTCTTTGTAATCCACTTAGCTTCTGTAGAACCCCATTTATTAAAGGAGGGTGTGCTGCATTACTACGAAGATTTATATCCAAAGGACTTATTTGGTGGAGCTACTTGTGCCAACACTGTGAATGAGCAAACAGAGAGTATCCAAAAGGACTGAAGAGAGATCTAGGCAATAATTTGAATTTAAGTCCATGGCAGTATTATCATGAGTGAAATACCTTGGTATTGGCCTTAAGATTACTAAAATATGAGCAAAATGGCAGAAGTGTTACTTGGAGATATATTTCACATATGCACTTCCATTTTGTTCTATTTCTTGTTTATTTTTATTGTTTTTATTACTTCAGCTGAAAGCAATCTGTATCATCACTGAAGCAATTCAGGTTATAAGATAATGGACTTTACTACCCAGTTGATATCTTATCTTTAAGAAAAAGTCATTAACCCCCTGTATAGGAAAATGGCTTTGGCCTTTCTCCTAGTAGCATACTTTTCATATTAGAGAGTTTGGATATCTGGATGGAAGGTTAATTAGACTATGTAGAATGAAGAATACTTTATGCTGTGTACTAATGAAATGTGTTTCCTTTGAATATTTTGTGCTTGGCTTTCATACAGAAGATTTATGGACCACATAATTGACTAAATTGTTAAAAAAGAAACTTGGACTTTTGAGAAATTAGACTAGCCTGACTTGGTGAAATGGTGTGCAAAATGTAATCTGGAAAAAAACCATCCCATTAAAAGCCCAGGAAATGATTAAATTAACCAGCTTGGTGAGAAACAAGTTTCCAGCACAGAAATTAATTATTTTTAGCTTTTGTGGTGCAATTCACTTGCTTAATCAGGTCATGTATCATTTTTTGCTACTTAGGATTTCACACTTAGGCACAGGCCTGCCCCTCTAGGTGCCTTCTCCCATATGTCTGTTCTGCATATGCCTTCAGCAGCCTAAAGCAAAAACATTGATTTATGGAGTAAATCCAGTGGAAGGCCACCAAGATGACTGGACTCAGAGCACATTGTATGGAGGTAGTGATTGTGAGGGCTGGGACTATTCTGGAAGACAGAGGGCATCTTGGTGCTGCCTTCAACTACCTTATGGGAAGATGTGAAGGATACATTTTGGGATGTACACAGTGATAGACAAAAAACCCAATTACAATTTACCAAGGGAAGTGCTGATTCTGTATTAAGAAAAACAGTGTTCAGCATGAGGACATTAAAACACTGGAAATAGTTGTCTAGAGCAGTCATGGAGTCTCCACAGGAGGAGATATTCCAAATTCCACTCAAAGTGAGCGACCTGAATTGTGTTGAGCCAAATAACCCACACAGGTCCCTTCGAATCCAAATTACTCTATGATTCTATGTTTGTGCACTTCAAGTGTGCCTTCTACATTTACAGAGAAGGAAGTTGTGTGTCATGACTCATTTGATATGTTTCAGACATCTCTAATAAGAATCAGTCACTCAAAACATTAACTATGCTGTAATGGCCATAAAACGTTGCTATTATGAATGCAGTCTTCTAAAAACTATTCACATTAATTCTGTTGGCAGAATCAGTGTGATTATTGTAAAATGACACAGAATGTGAAAGTAATGGACTTCAAACGTGTCCTTCTATCCTTTGAATATTCCTTAAGCTCTTTTGTCAGCTTTTCTTCGAAATGCTAACAGGGATCCTTCTTCAGTAGTCAAATTTGACTAAAAAATTTGAAACACTTTGCTCAACAATTTAGTGATGATAATTGTCATTGTGAGTATGAAAGGCAGTTGCTTCATGACCTCAGCCACAGGAGTTTCTAACCTTCCTGAAAAATGAAGACTGTCTAGTTAAAAGGCATAAACCCCCTCCCACTGAACTGCTGACACCAAGGTTACACTGTCCATTTTTTACCTTTGATTACAGAAAGAAGTAGGGTTTCACTGACTTCTCCCAATCCATGCCCTGGATTCTAAGAGGTGCCTCAATCTGAACAATTGCTAGATGAGTATGTCCTAGTATATCTGCCAAGCCAGTGTTTACAAATTTATTTGTCCCTCATTTACAACAGTCACACTGCTTCCCACTTAGTGAATAGCTAAGATGCTAAGCTAGTTATAAGTATAGCATTTGCTTACTGACATTAATCTTTCACAAGCAGCAGTGGAGATTTCAGTTATGTGGTTTCTGTTACTGGAAATGCTTATGGCCATGAGACACTAAGACAATGAATAGATTCTCATGCTCCAAATTTAAAAAAAAAAAGCAAAAAAGAGAAGAAAACACTTTAATGGATCGATGGATATCAGCTTGTTTCCTTCTGGGTTTTTTTGCCTTTTCCAATTGAACCAATGTCATCTCAGAAAGTCACTATTACACTGTTTCCTCCCACCCACACAATTAGCAGAGTTTTCTTCAATGCATAAGATGTCAACATGTCCTTAAAATCTGTCAATGTGCATTACTGTAAAACTGGTGCAGCAAACTCTTTATTCTGTCCCTGATGCTTAGGAAGTTTTAATCTTGCTTCTGGTCTCTGAAGATTTGATGGTGTTGAAAAGGGCTGAAGAAAGGGCTGCGATGATATTATCAGGTATATAATGCCTTATGATGCTCAGCTTGAAAGCTTCAGTCTCCTATCTTTTACAGGAATGTTTGAAGTTACCTCCAGCATTTTTGAATCCAGTGGAGTTCTTCACAGGCAGCCATTTAATCCAGTCCCTTTCACTAAGTTTATAAGATTGTTTAAAAGTAGTTGAAAATCTGCTTCTAATTTAAAAACTGGACTTACAGTATGTGAAAGATTTTTTCAATTTTTTCAACACTGAAATATGTATTCTTGGCTTTCTGAACATCCTACATGAATCCTTCCCTTAGCTGATATTTTCCCAAACAGATTTACAGAGCTATCATATCTCCTTTTCTTCATTTTTCTGAAGACACACTCTTCAGTCTTCTAATCATATGGTAGTAAGATGTATTACTATTCCTAAAGTCGTCTTGATAAAAATTCTTTTACAGACTTGAAATCTGAGTTGATCTTTTTAAAGCACAGATAACACAAAGGTTAATGAGTGTCTTATGCCACATCTGTCCTCTGAAAACTTTGTAGATTGCATTTGACATTTTTGTGTTTGCACCGCTTTTCCCCCATTCAGTTAATTGTTTCTCCTTGCTTCAATATGCATAACAGAAATTTTATTTTGCTTTTCTTTCTTCCCCCTCGCCTCGCCTCGCCTCGCCTCGCCTCGCCTCGCCTCGCCTCGCCTCGCCTCGCCTCGCCTCGCCTCCCCTCCCCTCCCCTCCCCTCCCCTCCGCTCCCCTCCCCTCCCCTCTCCTCCCCTCCCCTTTTTCTTTCATTACAGAAATATTAAAATATTAAATAAATTTATTTTTAGAAGAGTTCCATGAGGTTTTTGCTATAGCAACCCCAATTTTCCAACTTTCAATTCTACCTATGAATTGCTGTCTTCTCAAGTTCATTGAGTAATTTCTCCTGTGACAACATGTCATCTGCTTCACTGAAATCCAGACATGTTTCATCTACTACATTTCACTACCCTGAAAAGTAGGTGTCAGAGAAGGATTTATAGCTCACAATCTATGTCTTGTACCATCTACCCCATTTAGCATTTTCCTTCATGTCTCTAATTATTCTTTCCTTCCAGATGCCTTCTAAAGCTTTGCATACCTTTAAAGCCTGCTTTGTTACTGTCCAGTAACTGTCCATCATTTTATTAGCTGTGTCTGCTGTTCCTTGATTACCTGGAAATATCTGTAACTTGATGCATTTTTTGAAAGATGTTGCCATTAAAACTGCAATTTCATTTGCAGTTTTGTTCAGGAGACAATGTTTCATTCCTGACTTCATTAAGTTGCTTGATTTTACTGTTATTTCAGATACGGATGTTTTAATTTTCTACCCTCACCCTCATCTTCTCTTTGAAATTAATCCAATATTGTTGCCCATATTGAAAACTAAAGTTTTCATTTGATTTTTAGAACATTTCATGAACAATTTAAATCTATATTTTACCCTTCAATGTATAAATGTATTTTTCTCTCCCTTTCCTTTTTTCTTGTTATTCTATTTCCTGAGCAGAAGGCTGGAAGTTATTATTCCTAAAACATGCTATGTACTGTTTGCATAAACTAAGTGGAACAGGAATAACTTTCAGAATGATTCAGAGTACATATTGAAAAATACATATGAGAAATGTGAAGTCAATTTAAAAGTAAGAGAAGCTGTAAAATATAAAGATTATTGGGATGGGATGATTTAGTGTTGATTTCATATTTTCTTTCTTATTTGCTAGATTAAGATTAAAAAAGAAATCATGAATTACCATGCTGAATTTATAATTTTTGATAATGACTGTCTTTATCCATTATCAGATTAATTCATAACAAATCACAACAGAGTGATTAATCTTCATTAGTGAGTAATTTCATAATTAAAAAAATCTCATTTTCTAACTGTTTGGAAAAGTGGAATGACATTTTACATAGGGGCATCAGCTACTATGAATAGCCAACCATATTGGCTTTATCCATTCTAGTAACTCAAGAAATGTTTGCAAACAGCCACAGAATCGTGGAATAGCTGAGCTTGAAAGGTGCCTCTTGAGGTCCTCTAGTTCTATCCCCATTTTAGAACAAGGCCAGCTAGAGTAAGCTTGTTAGTGCCATGGCAAATCATGCTTTTAATATCCTATGGAAAGAGACTCCACAACTTCTCCGGCCAGTCTGTTTAAGTGTTTGACCGCTGTCAGAAAAAAAAAAAAAGGTTATGTTCAAGTGGAATTACTTGTATTTTAATTTGTATCCATTTCCTCTTCTCTTATCACTTCATACCTTTAAGAGGAGTCTTTGTCTTTACTCCCTGCCTCCATCAGGTGTTTGTACACTTTGATAAGAACCACTTGAATCTGCCTTTTTTGAAACTGAGCAACCTTAGCTCCCTCAGCCTCTCTTCTATGCCCAATACCACACCCCATTAGAGAATCTTTGTGTCCCATTTTTGTGTTGCTTTGCTGAATTTGTCCCATTAATTGTTTGTATTTCTTGTACCAAGGACTTTAGAACTGGACATAGCACTCCAGATTTGTGTCCCCAGTGCTGAGCAGAGAGGGAGTATCACCTGTCTCAACCTGCTGGGAACATTTCTCCTTAGGTAGCTTGGAATGCTGTTGGCTTTCTTTGCTGCAAGGTACACCTCTGTGTCATTGACAGTTTGTCCATCTTGACTCCCAGGACCATTTCTGCAGAACCATCCCTGCTGCTGCGGGGTTATTCATCCCCAGGTTCCTTACTTTGCCTTTGTTTAACAGCATTAGCTCTTCTGCCCAGTTCTCCAGTGCAATCCTATGGCTGCAAAACACCTCTCCCAGTTTTACGTCATCTGCAAATTTGCTGAGTGAACTGTGTTACTGGAGTCAGTGTCAACCCTTGGAACACAGTGCTTGCGTCTAGAGGATTCACAATGATGACCATAATCTCTTGGTTGTAGCACAAGAGCCAGTTGTCAGCGTACCTCACTGTCCATACATCATTCAGTTTGAATCTTATGAGATACAGCCTTGAAAACCACAGATTACACTTAGAGATTGTAAAGAAATATTTAGGAAAAGACTCACCCCCAGACAGACTGGGGTGACTGAGCATAAGGCTCATTTTACACACAACCAGCCCCTTTCATACTTTTTGTCTACCTCACTTTAGTTCCTCTCTGATCTTTTGCTTACACATAAGATCATGTCTCAGTACAACTCAACATATGCCCACAACCCACCCAGCTTGGATCTCCCCTGGTGTGCAGCCTTATCAGTTGCAATATTCAGGCTGATCTTTTTGGAAGTGGTGCCTGTAATTTCTGGATAGGTCATCAGTCAGTGTGACTGGTGAGGTTTGTCTCTTTTCATTGTCTCCATGTTTTGTCACTTCTGTGTTTGGTGTATTTTGTTTCTGCTTTCTCTATTTTCTCTTAGTTTTCCAATTGACAAGATCTTCAACCAGATAATACTGGAATAAACATTCCCACACTCCCACATGTCCTCATCAATTACCTGACTACTTTTAGTTGTTATCACCGCCTCCACTATAATTTGTCAGTTAGGAATGTGGCCCTGTATGCTGTTGTTTATGGCTTCCTCCTTTTCTTATTATCTCTTTTATTTACATTGCAAATTTCCTTGACTAGGCACCCATAAAGGAGCAAAAATATTCCTTTACAGTAATATTTCAAAATGGACTTTTTCGTGTCCAATTCTCAAACATGCCCTAATCTGATCGTACTCCATCAAGGAATTTTTTTCAATCACAGGGGTCTGAGATTCATGAAGGCTGGTCCATATCACTAAAGACTGGTTTAAGGATAGCAATGACTAACTCATCTGTTTCCATATCTTTCACCACCCTGTGCCCTAAACTACTTTTTTTCTTTTGTTTTTTGATGTATCTGTGAAGGCCTTTTTTGTTGCCTTTCACATGTCTTGCTTGATAATGTTCAGGTGGGTTTTACATTTCCTATCTGCAATCTGTCATGCTTTCAAAGTGTCACTACCTTCCTCCAAAGTCCCTGCTTCCCTCTCCTGTATTGTATGTTTCATTTCCACATTAGTTTTGTCAGCATCGCCTTGTGCACTCTAGTTTTAGCCCGTGCTCTCTGAGGTGAACCATTCTTGACTTTTGAGGAGGTGATTCTTGGGCTTTTTAAAACTGGGTCTCAATAACCCACTCTAGAAGCCAGCAGAGTGATCCTGTGATAATTTCTTCAACATCTCTGCTGAAATTAACACATGCCACAGAGCTTTCTGAACAATAAGTTTGAATGCCACCATCCTGTCTAGTGAGGTACAACATGTTGGAACAGGTTGAAGGTCATTTCATACTGCTTGGCCTCTGTGGCAGAGAACTGTCCCTGGTACATTAAGCTTACTAGAAATGGGATTGAAACGGCATCTGAATCTCCTGCTTTTTGTATTTATGGATTGTTAGTTGTCTTCATTCTTAGATTTCTGCACTGCTGCTCACTTTCCATTAATTCTTAGAAATCTGTTTCTGGTTCATTTCATAGATTTCATAAATGAAAAATTAATTTCTCTCTGGAGACATGGACTATGACTAAATGGGTAACTAAAGAAGACTATGGGGATTTATGTTTGTTCCTCTCTAAGGGCACCTGTTGGAGATCTTTTGGTACCTCTTGTGCCAAGACCTGGCTACCCAGACCACTGCAGCTGCATCTACATCGCATTGCACTCAGCCCTCTGGGCCTTATGCTGTAACTGCTTGGCCCTATTGTGTGGTTACCAGTCTCTGTCATTTTTCAGCTGAATGTGTCTGAAACAATTTGGTGGCTGAACTTCAGCCAGGCAGAGGAGTGTTTTTACAGCATGACAAACGCTGGAAGTTGCATGAGAGAAAAGCTGAAATCCTTGGGGGTGAAAAGCCCCAGGTGGTAATGGACTATTGAGAGTGAAAGTAGCCAAATTGTGCAGATCAGTTTCTGGTTTTTTGGGGTGGTGCCCAAAACAATCTTTCAGACCTCTGTTTAGGCATTGTTGTAGAGAGTGCTAAGTGGAGTGGTTTAAACAAATACAGCAAGTGGACTGCCAGGGGCTCAATTTGTGAATTTGCTTCCTGCTCTCTTTTTCTCATTAGTTTCAACATACTCACAGAATTCCAGATGATTGCAGGGAGGTAATTTGCCATCTGTATTTAGCTTACTCAGTACTACACTTAAATCTTCTTCTGGGACATGAAGTCTAGGCCTGATAGTAAAAAGATAATGAGAGAAAAATATATGATACTTTAAAAGAGATAAATTTGATAATGATTTTTTGATGTTGGGCACATAGAAATAGGACAGAGACAACTGTCCTTTAGTTTCTAACCAAAAGTAACTAAGACGGTAGCTAGCTTCTAAAAAGGAGTAGCTAAAATGGGAAAACTCACAGGTTAGAAAATATGATGTGCGATAAAGAATTTTTTTCTCTTAAATCTGGGGAGAGGTTTAAAATAACTTCTGAACAAAGCAGCAGTGAAAATTAACTCCCTCCAGTATTACATTTATATTTTTTCTAGTTTCTCTGATTTGCTTTTATTATTACGCCAACTTCCTTTTGTCTTGTCTCTGTTTTACAAGGCCACATCAATTCTATGCTGTTTCTTAGCTTTTCTTAGGAAAATAATACCTTACATATGAAGAGCTGTACACCATTCAGTGTAATACTGAAATTCTTTAATCTGTTCTCACAAATGCTTCTGGAGAAACACTACAGTGCAGATAGTCAACTTTTATATGATGATGACTTGATCATGAATAAGCATGTTCTTTCTAGATTTTCTATTTCCTAATATGTGTTTATATTACTCTGTTGCTGTCTGTGCATTCAAGAAATTATTAATTCCCTTCAACAGTTATGTCCATAATAACATATTTGATCTGCTCTTCCATTTCTTCTCTTTAATTCCTGAAGTTTTTCTATACAATCCATTCTCTTATTTTTCATTTAATGGGAAAGTATTTTGCCACTTATCTGGGTATATTTTATTTGTTTCATAGACTCAACATATATATGTTTGATAAAAGTTTATATCAGACTCTTTATTTTATAAAGAAAATATATCTTTCTATGTATTCTATGTATAGGGTATGTATATTCTATTTACTCTAATATTTCTATATTTTCACTCATTGCCCAAGCACCAAAAGTAGCAATTTTATTAAGATGTGGGCTCCCAATTTATTTTGCCACACTGGTTTCAATGAGATGAAAATCTCTTCATTGAAAGAAAACCAAACCACATTTTCAGAGTAATATGTTTTATGAGATAGCTAATGAAAAACTTGTTGAGTTATTTTTGTGATTTAAATGGGTTTATAAATAAAGCCACCTATCCTTTTAGCTCTGTATCCCCTCCCCACTGAGAAGCCTGAAGCAAAAATAGCTTAAAAAATCCTTTCTATGTCTCATCTGTTTCATGTTAAATGACTTCATGCTCTGAACATGAAGTTATTTAAAATTAATATTTTTCCTTCTCCTGATAACAGCTCTTACAGGGTTTCTAATTAATGTTGCTGGGTCTGGGAAAATGTACATAGAACTACCATCCTTTCCCATATCCAAAGCTCATGCCAAAAAATAAATAAAGAAAAAAAATGGGGAAGAAAAGTACATGAGAGTTACTGAGGAAATGATGATTTTCATTCTTTGAAGTCACTCACAGACACCATTTCCAAACATTCATTAAGGTTTAGTTAATATAGATTTGCATGTGGATCAGAACAAGACTGGATAGCTTACTTGTATTCTGATAGTTTTATCTATCCATCCATGGAACATGGATTTATGCCTTGAAATAAATGACTCTTTATAATCATTTCTTGATAATGATTTCTAGTGGCTAGAACACCAGTCTAGTTTAGCCACTCTTAAAATACTTTGATATTCCTTGTTAATCTTAGAAAATGTTCCCCATGAGAATAAAATAATAGTAGATTAATGACAGGAATGTCAGTGAAGAATGTTTAATCTGTTTGTTTTAGCACTGTATAGGCAGGGAGTGATGAATCAAAATTTTGTGTATAACTGCAGTGCATAACAAGTGTTTATGAACTTCAATAAGTTATATGATGTAACTGAACACTATGTGCTAGAATAACATCTGTATTTTTCTGGTACTGGTGTCCTGGATACTGGTAACTAGGTTTATTCCCCCTCAGTCTTTGTTATCAAAATGAAGCACATGTAAAAATAAGTGTCTTGTAAATCAGACCTTTTATGTAACGTGTGCTTTTTTGTCTGTGGTACTTATTTTGATTATATCACCTCTCAGCTGTTCAGGAAAGCCTTAGAACAGGTACAAAAGTTTCCTTAACTTCAGTGGAAATTAAGCAGGTGTTTCAGATTAATCACTTACTGCAATGCTTTGTGGAATGGGATTTTAATCAGCAACTATAAGATATATTTTCTTTCTAGAAGTATAGATTTCTTTCAATGTAATTGAGAGGGTGAGCCAGTTAACTAAGCTAATTTAGTGACATATGTCTGAGCAGTGCTAGTTTTATTAGGTGCCTTTAGAAGTGATGTCCATTAACTGCAAAACTAATAGAGTGATTCTGAGAACAGTTTATTTATAGAGAAGAAATACTTATTCCATGTTCCCACTGAGGTACAACTCACCAGAGAAAATGCAGAAATTTGTACATTCAGATTTTATTTAGCCCATTGTCACTGGCATCTGTTCACTATTGTTTTACATAGTATACTTAGCCTGCAGTGCATTATTTAGTCACAGATTATGAGAGGTTTTTAAAACTATAATTTCTAAGGGTTGGTCTTTGAATTCTCTGAGACAACAGTAGCAAAACTTTGAGCTTGTGTTCTAGCAAGTGTCTACACTTGGAAGTTGATGTTAATATCTAAGAGCTGCTTACAACCAATAAATACATAGAATGATGACCTTCAGCTGCAGTTTAATTCCTCTCAACATGCCTTTAATGCAGATATATAGGTGTTGATGCCTAATAAGCTTAGTCTGTTATAGGATGTCTGATGCTGGGGAATTGTACTGGGAAGGGAGGCAAGATGCACACAGCATTTTCAGCTGGGTTTTTCTATTTCCTGTTTATTATTTGAGAATTATCTCTACAATTTGATGTCAACACAAAAATTTCATTTAGATTTCATATTTCCATAACTGTTAGGGAACAGTTTTCCCTTGAACTGTTATGCTCTCTAGCTATATGTTCTCTTACTCTGCAGATGTGTTCCTTGAAGGAGTGCCTTACTGCTTTGCTTTATGTTTTACCTTGGGGAAATAGAGCTAGAATGAGGGTATTGCATGGATTTTAAAAACTGTTTACTCCTGTGAAATTGGAGTAAGTTTCTCATAATTTCCTAAGGGATTTTATAAAAGAGCTATTTCTTCCAAATTTCAGAGTCCTGTTTTTAATTCTTTCAGTGACAGAGCTGCTAAATTAAAATAAATTATCTTCCCCTGTTTTTTTTTTTTTTTTCCAAAGCAGAAAAGTATATTTTTGTATTTGGCAACTACTAAATGTAGTTGTAGGGGTTATGACTTTTTCTAAAGGGAAGACACTGAATTGCAACTCTGCTGAAACTAGATATTACTGTTTGAAATTTTGTATTTTACTGGGGGTCAGATGAGATATGCCCAGGTCTTTCTTGATCACCACATTTATGAAGCTTGACAAAAATATAGGCAAACTCTCTTTGCCCAAAGCTGCACTATATGTATGTAACCTCTGTTCAATTAATATGAAATTTCATAAAGCTGTAAATACCAAGACCAGGAATTTAGGATGAAAAAACAGTTCACAGTTCTAATTACTGAAATTAAGCTGTCTCAAATAATAATTAAATTTGCCTTATCTGCTGTTTTTTATTTTAATATAAAACTATTTTTCAATGGTCTAGGCATTACATAATTTTTGCAAGAAACCAGTTAAGCAGGTAATACGACCAAATTAATTTAGACTGTTCTTTGCATTCAGGTTACTTTTTGATGCTATCAGGAGATGGAAGAGCGAAAAAACACCTGTGGTGAGGGTCCTTAAAGCTGTTTTATACAACCGTCTTATACAATGTGTCCTCCCTGGTGTTTGACTTTAATGTCTTATGTTCCTCTTTCACTTTATCATGTGGTTATTTTCCATTTTTTTCTGCTGTTGATATCTTTCTTGATATACTAGTGCTTGTTTGTGATTAGAGATGGGAGCTGCATCAACTACAGGGAATATTTCCATTCAAAACCTGAGGTTCTCCTCATTCTTTTTTCTCTTTTTTTTTGATAGAAGTCTTTATTCCCAGAAGCTTAACTCAGTGAATCTTATTGCAATTAAAATCCATGATGATTCTATTTGTTATTAACTACAGTGACAAGGCCATTAGCGCCTAAGAACATTTTTGGCTCATTAACCAAAATGGACACAGAAGGTGTTATGAAACTGTATTATTTTCATTAGACTGATCTCTTTAAAAATGACTGTTTAATAAAAATTAGTAGTTAGCAAATCTATGTAGTTAGTTAGTCTTTGCAGTTAGTCAAAGAAATGTACAAAAACCTTTAGTCCTTGAAAGGTAACCATATAATCCATAACTTTCTCAATTTTGATAATACCCTTGTAAGCACTTTGCTTTGAATTGTATTCTGTGAACTGGTCTTGAATAGAAAAGCCAAAACCAGAACTTGGTATAAACATTTAAATTTGGCAGAAGAGTTGTGATTAGATCTAAACCCAGGATTTTGTCAGCCAAGACACTTATTGTTTTCTGTCAGTCTATTTGGAGCATGCTAAGAAAAATTAAACTGATGAGCGAATGCTGTTCAAATGGTTTGGCTAGCAAAGGGAGCAGCTGCTGCTTCTGACTTATGATACATCCTTAGTCCACACAGATTTAAAACTGTTCCCCATATTATTTTCTAAGATGACATGTATGGGAAATGGTTTTTTGTTTTAGTAAACCAAGGACAAATTTGTTTAAGTGTATAAGTTAGAGCCAAAATGCCCAAGCATTTAGCCATTTGCTTATGGGTTCTTCCAAACAACAATTGCTCTTTTATTGAGAAAATAAACAAAAAAACTAATTAATAAATTACCTCCTCTTGTGAAACTATATAAAAAAAAAATACCCCTGGTTACTGTTAAGAAAAATCTAGTCTAATTAGATTTAATCAGGCTTATCATCTTGGAATGTCAGCTCTTGTGGAATTTAAAATTATGAGAAGTCTGTTAAAGAGAAACAAAAGATACAATTAATGTGAACTACAGAGCTTCAGATACATCGTCTAAATAAATAGAAGAAAAATTAGTTTGAAGGTCAAAAACTATCCTATTGTTGACACTAATTAAACTGAATAATTCGTTCCTCAAGTATGACAACAATGTTCAAATACTTGAAAATGAAATAAAAATACATGAAATAATATCTTGCATTATCATTAGGATTTGAAGGATATTTAAATTCTTTGTGGAGCATGCATGCTGTAAATAAATCTATTTTTATCTGTGTAATTACTATCACCTTGTTTCATCAAAGCAGAGGCGTTCTAAAAATACAGTGTTGTTATTATTGTCTCAACTGACCTAATGACTTTTCTTCCCTATTTATATGAGCAATTCATACCCCAGACCTCTCATTTTCAAATACTTTAAATCAGTTTGAGACCACTAATAACAAACATGTTGACTACAACTGCAATGTAACATGAGATTAGGTTTCCTAACCAAGTTGAGAAATTACAATCTCTGCATGTTTTCAGGATTTGGATAAACAAATGACGGTTTGATCTAGCATTGAGGGTAGTCCATGTATTTTTATGGTCCTTGTATTCATAAAAGTTGTTCTAAATCAATGTCAGATTAACACTCTGATTTTCAGGGAGGGTGAAGAAGGCAATATTTGCCTTTATGACTCAATTTGAGATGTGGGAGATGTATGCTTAAGTTTATGGATCTTTCTGCAAAGTGAATGGAGAATGAAATGGTTCAGAACACCCTGGTCTGAATGTGGTTTTTACTGTGCTGTGTGTAATCAATACCTTGCCATAGCTCTCTCTATAGGTGGCCAATGAAGCCAGGGCTGCTAATTTAGGCACCCAGGGCAGATTTCATCTGACTGAATGTAGATAACCATTTCTGGCCCAGAAATCCTGAGCTCTCTTTGTAGCTGGTGGAGAAACAAAGTAATTTTAAGGTTGTGTTTTATCTTTTCCTCCTTCATCCATGAAGGCAGGGTAGCATGGCCATCACACCATAATCCGATAAAAGTTTTCTGAGGACTTAATCCCTCACAGATCCATGCCCTAGCACACACTAAGTAGAGAAGCTGGCATATGGCATGAGACACACTTGGATCATCTAGGCATCATCTGTAGTCTATAGTACTTTGAGCTATAGGCCTACAGTAGCTTAAACACATATTTGTAGACAAAATTTTTTTGTGGAATGCTCAGACTTCATCTCTGAAAAAAGAAATTATGCCAAAAAATAACAAAAACCAATCAGGTATTGAAAGGGTCAACTCTGTAGTCATAGGTATGACATTATCCTGCTATTCTTTGTTTTTGGGAGATCACATTTGCTTCATTATCCAGAATGATATACAGAAAATGGCAGCCTAAATTAGCTTTATGCATGCTAGATGTGCCAGTGGAAAATTTCAGAAAGCGACATGAGCAGGTGTGAATTCTTGAATATAAAAGAGAAAGTCAAAAATGTGAGAGATGGTGGGAAGTGCATCACTGAGAAATATGGTTATTTTACAGTTCTGTGACGTGAGTCTGAAAAAACAAGTGCACAAATCATGCTGTGCTGCCTAGTGGCTAAAACAAGCAAGAAAGAAGTGGCTTACATGCTCAGCTGCAAAGCCTTCAGTCAGCGTAGTTGTATTGCATAGACATGACAGTGGGAAACTAGTCAGGAAAATAGTATGGCTTGCAACATCCAGATTTCAATAATAATTTTAACTAACTTTCTATGCCAAAATATTCTGCTATGCCTTGAGAAGTGATAAATATCAGAGATCAAATGCAATAAAAGTTATGCCCCAATGGAATGAGAATAGGAGCATCCTGTTAGGACAGCAAATTTTCTCATTTATTTCTTTCTTTTAAAGACTTTTGCAGTCATCGTGAATGGTGGCAGGAACTGAACCAAAGCACAGGTAGCCTTAAGAAAGAAAAATTCAGCAATAGCAAAGTAGAAAGGAGCAATAACATCATTATCTAGGCAATTGGCAGAAGATCATTTGTAGATAGGCAGCCAGTTTTAAAAACATTTAAACTCTTTACATAACTGTGAGGTTGTTATACATTTCCAGTCTGTTCTGCTTCAAGGAATGCATAGTGAGTTTAAAAGAAAACAAAATAAAAATATTCTTAACAAGTTCTCTTAGTTACAGTAAGTAGAATTTTCTTCTCAATTCCCTTGCAAATCTATTGCCATTTAAACTACAGAAGCTAGAACACGGCTATTTTCCTTTTTTCCACTTACACATGGGTGTGATTTCTAGCATTAACAGCAACTCTTTCCCTGTCTTTTTCAATGGAGGACAGCAAATATATGCTGTGTTTCCAGACCAGGTTAAGAATGTGTAAAAATGAAATGCTTCCGGTCTGTCACATTATTGCAGTTGGAATAAAAATCCAGTCTCTGCTTGGCTTGGATACTTAATTTGTTGTATTTTAACCCCTGTATTTAACCCCTAATGACATTTTGATCTCTGAAATCTCAAGTTATCCTCAGATGAATATTATCTGCTTTATAATCAGAAATAATCAGCTCTTCCGCTGCAGGCAATATGTGTTCTATTCAGCAAATCTGTTGCATGATTCACAGCTCAGCACAAAGAAGCTATTCTCTTACTTATGAATACTATCTTCTCTCCAAAATGTATGTTTCTTATTCAGGCAAAAAATTCTATTGGTCTTAGTGTTAACTTGAGTGAGTTTAAGGGATTAGGATCTCCAGGTAGAGTTGTGAAAAAAAGAGAAAGAACTAATAAATAAAATTTTATTCTAAGGAATATTACTGTTTTCTGACTGAAAATAATTCTTACACTGTTTATACATACATTTCTAGGACTTCTAAGGAATTATAGGGGTCCTATGAAATTAGAGAACCCAAGATATGCCATCTGCTGTGAGCAGATCTTCATCTTTCTGCACTGCTGCCTCAGATCTCACACAAAATTAATAACCATGGACAAACATTTTCACCAGCTAATAAACACAGAGGAGTTACTCTGAAAATTTGTCAAATGTTCAGGACGAGACAGTCAGTCTGTAATTTTAATTTCATGGTTTTTTTTACAAGTATGGAGCAGGCTTTCTAGGAAAGTTGTATATAATGTAGTCCTTTTCCATTACAGACTCTTAGAAACTGTGTCTTCTTCATACTCCATGCAGAAAATTTTTATTGCTTTTCTGGAGATAGGTGCTAATGAGAATGAAGCAGGATTTGTTGCTGAGCATGTGGACTCTCTTGCTGCTGTTAAACAATGGAACTTACTGTAAGAATGCTTGTGATAGGATAAACTTTTCCACCTATGGCTTCCAGAGCTGGATAAAATAATCTGCAATGTCACGACACAGAAAATCAAGCACCAAAGCAGTTATTCTCATGTCTTGCTGAAAAGAATGAAACCTTTTAATCATAGCTGAAAATAAGGGATTTTCCTGATTGCTACTCATTGAATCTAGAAGCCAAGATTATTCCAAGAGAAAATAAAGCCTGTTTTATTATGAAAAGCCAAAGAAGAACCTGAGTAACTTCATCTCTAATTTTGCTGTTGATTAGCATTGCCTTTAGATCCCATCCCCCCCACTGCAATTTCCTTCTTAACAAAATTTGTACTCTAACTAAATAAATGCCTCAGCTAACTTTATATCCTTCCTCAATAAAAAGTTCCTGAGAGAATTCCTTTAAGACAGTATCTTCAATATCACAGATATTATTTACTTTTGCAGACTTTTCTTTGCCATTAATTATTTCGATGTGTGATTATAATGTAGCTTCTGTTTGATAACGACAAGATGTTAAGTAGACAGCTAAATATCAGGTTTAATTTCTTCAGGACTGAATTACATGAGATTGACAAGTAATACCACTTGCTTAGTACTAAATAATCAATACAAATGATTCTAATGTACTTTCCATTGTAAACCCACTGTTATCACTCAGCTTGCCATCATCATTCTGTCTTGCATGGGATCCCATAGGGAAATTCTAGCAGTGGTGATATGTGACATTACTAGAACCTGTATTTCTGCCTATCCTATTGTCTGAACTAATAAGCAGCAAATATCACATATTGTAAAATAATATGATACTATGAATTATTAACAAATTCTCAAAAAAAGAAAACTATTACTTGAGGAACTTTATACGGTTTATATTATATATAATAGATATATACATCTAGCATAGATATATATATAATAGATATATATATCTACAATATATATATATTAAATATATGTTTATATTTCAGAAATATAGTCATATTTTTGAATAAAGAGTAAATACCAGAATTCTTGGGCTGTTGATAGACTTTCTGGGTAGTCACAGAGGGTGCTACACTTTTTTTAATGTCAGTGAATCATGGCTAATATTTATGGTACCTTAGTGAAATACTCACAGTGCAGACTGAAAACATATAGAATATACCTGAATTTATTTAAGGGATTATGATCTGTGTTGGTATTCTTCAAGGGCAATAAAAAACAAGCTGTGAAATATACTGTCCCACATACTGTTTCTGTGATTCCCTTTTCAGACAACTGTTGAAAAACATTGGATAAAATGTTGGTACTTGCTGATGTACCTTGACCAGCTGAAAAAAACCTTCTTCAAATCCAATTAAATAAAACCCCAAACCCACAGAAAAGAAGCAGCAGAGATGATAAATAATGAATTTTAAAGAATCATAGAATGACTTGATTTGGAAGGAACCTTTAAGATCATCTGGTTCCAAACTCCCTGCCTTGAGCATGATTTAGTGTAATCGACTACAGCAACCTTTTCAATCACAGGGAATTAGTTTCCATGTTTTGATCTAATATCAGATGAAGCTTGGTAATGGAATTATTTGAGTTTTCACTTAAGATTTGAATTTGTCTTGTGTACATTTTCCATGTCTTCCATACTTTTACCAAAACTATTAAGTCATTTAATTTCTGGGATGCATTTTTTATAAATAAATACATCAATAGATAAGAAAGAAGCAACTCTGCATATATATGCAAAGAAATATCCCTTTACATAACAGGAATTTGTTGTGTTAGAATCTGCTTTTAGAAGAGTGTCTGAAGAAATATGATTGGATGGGATGGAGACTAAGAAACTGGATTAAGAGATCAGTATTCAACTTCTGTCTGTGCAACACATTTGCTGATTACCTCAAGCACACCACCTCACCCTTCTATATCTCATTCCTCTGCCTTTTTTTTTTTTTTTTAATTATTTTATAAATCCATTTTACTTACAAATAATGCATGGCACAATGATCATAAAATTTGATAGCAAAAAACATGCCACTGAAGTAATTATTCAAATGAAGCAGTCAAAGGCATATGACCTCACTATTCACAAGTAAAATTTTATATATATATATATATATATATATATATATATATATATATATACATGCAAGTGCAATTTATTTCTGTAAAAGTGATGGAGAAAATGAAAACCTGCTGTACAGAGCCAAGAAACTTTCTTCTAGTTGTTTATTTATGACACTCCTATTTCTTCAGTCAGAAAATAATCTGGTTATTTTCTATTTAAGAGTCAATTTCATTATCTAAAAGTCCTTGGGCTGATCATTTCCTGCTGTCACCTTAAAGAGGTTCCATCCTTTCCTCAAGACTGTCATCAGTCCCACAGATCCAAAGAAAGAGTTAGAAAGTTTGTTAAGCTAGTAGTCCATACAAAATACAAAATATGTATTTTGGATAGTTAATACATGGTGGAAATTTACAGTTTCACTACCATTATATGAGATACATTTTCAGACAATCATGACCCTAAAGCATTGAAAAATAACTCTGTAATAACCATTATAAAAATAAGTCTATAATAACCATGAAAAAGAACTTTTTAGGTTGGAATGCCTGATATATGTATCTGCTTTACTCAACATTTTAATGATTTCTGCCACAGTCTTTCTTTAAATTTTTGATACTTCTCTTGGTCAAACAGACTACTGAAAGCTTGCAGCTAGAAAGGGCAGAAAGTTTTTTTTTTTAGTTCATGAACTGCCACAATAGGACCATGACCTTCTTTTTAGCCAATCAAAAATAAGATTTATTTTACTGCTTGTATAGTCTTTGCAGGCCAAAGCAGCACATCCTTCATATGAAGCTGGAAAGTTGTTCTTAATCTATTTAAAATATAAATATATTCAAGATGCAATAGGTGTCATTAGTAGTCCTGGTGTAACGATACTAGGAGTTTTAATTTAGGTTATCCAATGAATCCATAAAAAATAGAAATAATTATTAATATCTTTAACATTGTTTAAAAAAAGAAGTTTTGTATTGCTCTGTTTCCCTGGAATTCTGCTTGTAAAATCAATGCTGTTCTAAGGGTGTTATTTGGAACTGTAAACATACCAGCTCCTTCTCCTAGTTACAGATCCTGGTGTGGGTATCCAGATATTGGTAATGGGGCTTTCTTCCTCACTGCTGGGAGCAGTTTTGACACATGGAGAACACCTCATTCTCCCTTCATTGCTCTGTAACTTCACAAACAAATTCTATCCACCTCACAAGGCTGCACCCTTTTCATATTCATTAGCCAACAGCTGCTGACCTGTTCTTAGACCTGAGGCTTTTGATGCTGTCCGCTGCCCGTGCTTACAAGGCTTCTGCATTCATCCTGTGCTTGTACTCCTCTGCATGCCACCAGTATTTTAAGGTAATAGGTTCTACAAAAATACATTTTATCAGTGTAACAGAAATTAATCAATGTTTTTGTAACATTAGACATTGCACCTGCTATGCAAAATTGTACAAAGCTGAGCAAAACTAAAACAAAAAAGATAATATCCACCTGGCTACTGGACAATGGTTGTTGCAGCTAAGCAAGCTAAAACAAAGTGACAGAAAGCCCCAAAATAAGCCCAGACAAAACAAATGTTAAGATATTCAATCATAAGGCATACAGAGTTAATATATCCTGTGGCCTGTTAAATCAATGGCAATCTCATATTTTCAAATTTACAAAAGGCCAGTGTTCCCTGCAGCAAGACTCTCCAAAGCTCATGGAAATCAATTTCTCAAGAGGTGTGCTGAGAGCTGGCATTCGACACTTCCTGCCAACAGTAGAGTGATGGGGATCACAGAAGGCAGCTTGTGTGTACGGTTAATTTCCAGTCAAAAAGATTTTGTACAAAAAATGCTATATCAAAAGGAAGGCAGTCTGAATGCAGAGACAGCTCTGAAGAAATAGATCTATCCTATCAATTGCAGCTTTATCACCTCTTGCATATAAATAAATTTAATATATCTAACAAGATTGATGTCTTCCTGGGCATCTTTCTCCCCTCTCCAGATCTTTGCTCTTGAAGAGGATGATAAAAAATAGAATTCAGATCACAGAAGTAAATTTTTATCTGCCATGGCCCACTTATTTAGTTGTTAATTATCAAGAGTTTTGGTTGGATATTCTGCATTTTTACTTGGAGGTCATCTCAAAATTGCTCCCTGATCAACTGCAAGTGATCAAGTTGCTTAGGTGGAAGAAATTTTCAGTAAATATATAGAAACCTTGGGTTTTTTGGAAATTTTAGTTTTTATTTCTTTATTACAAGAAGAGGGAAATCAATTCCAATTGAAAGAAGAACATGGGAAGCTATTGTAAAAGCAAACCACCAACACAACTATGTTATTAGCAGAAGTGGTGCTTAAACTCCTGTGAGTACTTGCTCATTTCTTTTACATATTAAATGGATCTGACTTGTTTTTAGTTCTCCAGAGACATCTGTGAGGCTTAGGACACCTTGAGATCATGGTCTCTACACACATCAATTATATGAAATATTTTTAATGTGGCTCTGAAAGAGTCTTGCATATAGTTTAAAAGCATATGAGTTTATGAGGTTAATGAAGGACACTTTCAACTTCATTAAATTTCACTGAAGACAGTTGTGTCAACAAATATTTTTGTGCAAGTGTTTTGTGATGATTTGGCGGGCTCTTCACTGAAGTATGGTTTTATTTTTCTCCATTCCTCAACTGTTCTAAGGCTGTGAAGGATGAAAACAAAGTATAAAGCTGATACAAAGGAAACAACATTAATTATGTTGAGACAATCTGCTAGCACTCAGGGTGGATTAGGTATTTGACAACCAGGTTTCACTGGTATCAAGCTCCTGCGCTCGTTCCACTGCATGGCCGAACAGCTAGGTAGGTCATTTGTCACAGAACATAAAAGAATTTAGTCTTTTTGAAGCAGGGAATCCAAGCCTACAAGACCATCAGTAATTCATACTATAATTCCATCTTTGCATAATCAGAGAGATTAGCTGCCAGCAGCCTGTTTATGTGCAAGAGCATAGCAAAGTCTTGCAGTTTGTTTTCCTTGCAAGCCTATAAATTTTTATGAGGTTTATGTATTTCAGTCAGCAAAACATATTTTGAGGAGGAATAAATATTTTTTAAGCTAAATATTTTTAAGCGAAATACCTTTTTTTCTTTTTTATTCTTTGTTTTCTTTTTCGGTGACATGTGAATACTGGTTTGGCATTCTTTATGAGAAGTAGCCAAAAGCAAATTGTCGTCTCTTTTTGTGATTACCTTTTGAGACAAGGTGGAAAGCTTGAATTTGGAACTGTTAAATGCAGATGACTGCTGAATGAATTTGAATTTCAGTGCTTCAATCAACTCAGCTGGAAAACTTGATATTAGCAGGGTCTGACTGAAAAACAGATGTTGTAGCACAACAGTTTCTATAAAGAAATCACAGCCTAAAACTGTGATTTCTGTGTGTGAAATTACATGTAGTTACTGTAAAACAGTATAGGGAGAAATAGATCTGTGATATTTTTAAATCAAAAAATTAGGGACAAGTTCAAAGATATCTTGTTATTGTTCCAACCCATCTTTGCCATGAGAGTTAAATAACATGACACTGCTAATTATTTTGAGGGGAAGAATTGTACTTGAAATCTGGGAGACATAATGTAATAGAATATCATCTAATGAAGAATATATTTGGCAGAATCTAGTCAAAATGATATAGTGAAACATGAGATACCTTTATTATATTTGAAATAAATAAATTCTTTATAGTAACTCATATTTATAGTCTTTATGTTATTGCATCTTTGGTAGACCTCACACATATTCCTACAATGCATTTCTTTCTTGAGTCCAGTGCATCACCTTTTGAGATTTTTTTTCAGTCAGTGATGTTGTTTCATGTGGCTTAAGAAGAAATATCTGAACAACTAAAGGAGCCAGACCCTTTCTCTCTGTAGAAGAGGCTGCTAATAAGGAATGTTTGATTGAAATGAAGAACGCAAAACTCACTAATTTTAATGGTGTAAGTACATCACAATATATCTACCTCCAAGGGAAGTTTTTTCATTAAATCCCAGTGGTTTGCTTGACTGAAATATTATAATTCATGGCTAGATGGTTTTTCTAGGAAAAAGATGCCAGTAAAGCAAAGTGGTGCAGTTGCCCTTTATGTCAGAGAACATCTGGAATGTCTCTGAAAAGTCTGGAGTTCTGTCCCTAGGAGAATGATGAGTGCCCCTTCCAGCTTAACACATTCTATTTTTCTGTGATTTTGTGAATGAGTGTGCACACTAATGGTTTCTCCTTCTTCATTGTGGAATCCAGTTGGGATAATTTCATGTATTTTCTAACACATTTCTGTATCATTTACCCATGAGTCTGCATGCAGCACCAGAGTATTTCCGAATGCACTGTCCATGGTGCCTTTAGGTGAGTTAGATACTCTTGTCCTGTGTGTCACCCCAAGGTTTGCCCCAGCTCCAGGCCTGCGTTACCATGACTGACTGTGGGTGAGACGTGCATACCTGTGGGGTCTCCAGTGCCAGCCTGTGCCTGTGCCACCTCCTCATCAACCTCTGCCTGCGCTTCTGAGCTTTGCCTCCCGTGTCCTCACTTCTCAAGGCCTCTGGTACTGGATTCCAGCTTCTCCACCCTGCATCTCTGTGGTGCTGTCATAAATATCTCATTCTTTATAGAAAAACACTGCTATATATAAAAATCCATGTTTGTACTATACAAAGATAAACAAAAAAATTATCTGCCAGCTCAGTTGAAAAGCCTCTATCACAGCCAAACTAAATAAAACACCTGTAGGCAGGCCAAGGTTACTGCAGAGAGAACACATCAGACAAACCCCAGTTCTACACAAACTCAGTATAAAGCTTATGGCCTGCTAATAGTAATTACGATGCAGTATTACAGGGTTACATGGTTACACCTCTTTGCTCCTAAACTTCAGGATGCTTATTAATTTCAAGGGTGAAGCCAAACATGCAAGCAGAGGTAGGATGGAGTGCTTCAAAGATCTTAATATCATCGCATTGATTGTTTTAATGTGTATGTACACAGTATATATTTCCATATATAATTTTACCCCCTATATACTATCTGCCAAGCACACTTGGAGGATTTTGACCTTGTGATTCAGGCCAATGATAAAATAGTTGTGTTTCTGCCTGAATGGAAAGCTCTATTAGGCACACATCTTCTTCTAAGAGAAAAAAATATAAATAATAAAAAATGAGGATTTTTTTTCTCCTTATACAGCTTCCCCCATCTGATATTTTCCTATGGGACCCGTACAAAAACTGTCTCCCATATTTGTGTGTTTATTTTTATTTAGACACCATATACACTCAAAATGATGGCTGGTTGTAATGTGTATACTGTACACAGATAAGATATTTATATGTAGATAATTAAACTCTTGTTTTGCAACTTGGAAGAATTTATTTTTGCCAAAACCCTGAAAAAACGTGATTGAGTTTATCTTGGCATTGTATTCCTTATATGTAATTAGCAATAGTCAGATATCTTAAATGTATTTGAAAGCCCCTGTCCAAAGCTTAGTAGGTCATGGCACTAGAGCAAGGCCTCTGCCACACAGTAGAACATCTGTGGTAAGATTCTGAAAGCTCAGCC
Organism: Zonotrichia albicollis; assembly: GCF_047830755.1. NCBI lineage: Eukaryota > Metazoa > Chordata > Aves > Passeriformes > Passerellidae > Zonotrichia > Zonotrichia albicollis. The sequence goes on from NC_133820.1 coordinate 73,910,672, forward strand.
ATGTTTTCAGATGCATTTATAATAATTGCTTTTGACTAGAGATTATAGGTCTCTGTGGGTAGCTCTTCTGAGACACTTCTAGGCAGTGACAGACATACTACAAAAGGCACTCAAGACAGTGTTTATGTGCAGGCCTAAAGGTACTTCGAAAAGGCTCAGTTTTTTTTTAACAGATGGTGTAATTTGCTCCCTGTTGCTTTTAAGGGATGTCTTCCTTATCCTGAGGTATTCTAGCATACTCATGCAAATCCTATTTGTCCATTGCGACTGTTTTTGTCTATTTTTAAAATTCTCCTCTGACTTATTTTTCACTTTTAATGTGTAATAATTTTTTCAGGGGATTACTGGACTAATAAACCTGATGTAGCCATGACACGGTATGTCTAGCAACATTAGAAACAAGACTCCTCCCTCACTTTTGTTATTCTCAAATACTATGTAAAAAATTGCTTCTCTGAAATGAAAAAATTGCTAATATAATGTAATGATGAATACATTATTACAAAGCTTTATGTGAAATCAACCCCTAGCAAAGACTAATTTAAAAATGCAGGTTAATATAGCTATTTTTATTCTTAGAAGACATGAAATTTGTGCTTTGAAGAGCTGCCCACTGTCATCACTGATTCCCTTAAAACTGCACAATGCTGAGATAGCAGTTCTTGAAATTCTTCTAATGTGGTACTTTTCCAAAAAAGAGAACAGCAGTTAGAGAGAGCCATGGTGATTCTCTGCTGGCGAACATTGCAACCAATCAGGGCCACCCTTTTGTGAGGCCTTCAAAGTGCCCCACGATCACAACAGTGGTGGCTCTCAGAGGAGGATGTTTATGCTACCCCATGAAATGAATTAATTCTGTTATGCAGAGCCCTTAATTTTTTCCTTTAGAATTATAACTGACCCACTACTTCTGAAACTGAGGAAGCAAATTCAGGGGCAGCACTACATAACTTACTGAAATTGTTTTGCCAGGCATGCTTGCAGTTGCATGCTTAGGGAAATATAAGTTTGTGTCATGTGTTGGAAGATGTGGGCTTCTCACGACATCTTTTTCTTTTTTTTCTGGAACTCTGGCAGAGAAACTGCACAATGAAAACATGAATTGATTGACTGTGTGTGACTTTGAGAATATTTGCCACAGGCTAAGGGTGCTCATCTGCTTAAACATGTCTCTGTACCCAGATACAGGCAGTTGTCTGCTGAGTCTTCCAACACTGAGCTGCCCAGTCATGAATCAGCTCCAGCTCAGAAGCTATCTGACTTAATTTGTGAAATGCAGTGTCTCATCTAAAGTAACAGCTGTAAAAATATAGAAAATGAAGGAAGTGCAGATCTGCTTAGATCGCTGTCTTAATTGTGATGGTGAGACATGTAAATAGAATTAGGGTCATGAGCACTTGTGATCATCAAGGACTACTCAGCAGATTGTGCTGAGCAAATCTAATTAGGATAATTATTAGCCTCCTACTCAAATGCTTCTTTTCATCATGTAAGACAATTTAGGCTTTTTCATCCTGTATTACTGTTGTGATACATAAAGAAGTAGCAAAGTCCTACCTCAGATGAGGCTTGCATTTTAGGGAAATATTTCAGTGTGGACAATCTATGGTTTTTTGTTAACAACCTTCATGATGAAAGGCAAAACTGAATTATGTTACTTGCTTAACATGTTTTTGAACTGTTGTCGTTTGATACTAAAATTTTGTGTTTAACTGCCTATGTTGAAAACCACGATAATCCACAATGAAACACTCAAAACCTTCTCATTTTAGTTTCAGTAACAGTTTTTCCATAACATAGCTGCTTTTATATGCTCCTGTTCCATCAATGTTATTTCTATAATAGTGGCACTTTCTTTCAAAAGTGTAGTGTTGTCCTCTGCAACTTTCTTTAACATGTGGTATGCAGAGCAAATACACAACTTTTTTTTTTTTTTTTTAATAAAAGCTAGGCACTTAACTTCAAATGGAAAAACAAAAAAGGGAGAAACAGATGATGTTTTTTCACATCACAGTACAAATAACGATAAAAGGAATAAATTAGCAAGCCAATTTAAATGCAACTGAATGTAGCTAGCATGATTCAGTCACTGAGAGAAGGATAAGTCAAGGGCATGCTGCACTCATTATTAATACTTTAAGCCCAAGTCTTGTAAGTGGTTTCACTAGTTCATCAAACAAAATGAAGAAAACAAACCAAGCCAAAACAACAAAGAATTAATTTTTGTAATATCAAGTTCTTTCAGAAAGACCTAAGAAGCCTAAAAATAATACTGAAGTGTTATAAATGTGTGTCAGTCCAAATATAATATTTTAATGAAAAACACTTAAAAATTAAATATAACTTAAATGAATTATGTACCTATTTAATTCTTGCACGTCAGTGATTTCCAAAAGACACTGTTCTACTTGAGTAAAGTTTCTTCTGAAGCATTTTCTATTAAACATAGCAAGCACCTGGGGAGTACTTGGAACAAAAATAAACTGATCTCAGAGACATCAAAAGGGTTTGGTTTTTTCAAGTTTATTGTGGAACACAGCAAAGTAAAAATTAAAAATGGCTTATATAAGGCTATTCTTTTCAAACCTGCATACTAATTATACATGTGTACTGCAGAAAACACATGGTAGTTTCTGGCCAAATTTCTGGACTAAATATTGCTTGGGAAAGATGCTTGTGAAGACAGTACAGCTCTCTTTCTTTTCCTCCTACTCCTCAGATGTGAGATAATCTCATACACCAAGAAACAGTGATGGAGAGAGGGAGTTTAATTTAATTGGGTACTCTGAATTGCTGTATAAATGTTTCCATTACTGACCTTGGCAACAAAGGGTGATTTCAATCTCTTGTTGAAAATGACAATAAGAGCTGCTCAGCCTTAACATATATTTTTTGTAATCTAAGATAGGGAAGATGAATCTCTTACTGTATTGGCTCCTACTGAACTGCGTGTTACATGTGGATGGATAAAATGGCTAACACCCAGCCCTCTTCCCTGATTTTGCTTTCCTAGAAACATGGCTTTGTTAACAGGCAGAAGTTTCTGATCAGCCACTGTTCCATACATTGATCTATTAGAAGGAGACACAATTGGCTGCTGCTCAGTCATTGGACAAAAGTATAAACTGTAGTAGTTTGGGTTGTTGGAGAGGATCAGTGTGGACAGTCAGGGTCATAAATGCTTTTGCAAACCTGGTTTCAATGGCTAGTGTTAGTCAACATGGGAAGTCACAGGCTCATACCAGTTGGCACGAGTACATCCCTATCAGTATGATCCTTCCAAGCTGTCTGGATTAGCCCTGCATAAAATACAAGCTTGTCTGTTAAACTTATTTTTCACAATCCTATTGTGAGATAAAGCATTTCTAGATATCCTGCTGAATCTCAAAAATGTGTTAATCCTGATTGACAAGTTACCTAGGGTCCCATCAAGAAGAAATTCTTCAAAGCAGGTACATCAGTCCTGACTGCAGTTATCCCCATTATCCTCTCATAAATGTCATAATGAGTCACTAGGCTACCCCATGTATCATCTGTAAAGTTGGTCTTTCTTTAGGTGAAGAAAGGAAAAACATGTCTTTGTTAAGGGCTGAGAGCTAGTCCCTTCAAGGACTTATGGATGAAATGATCAGTGAGAATGTTCAGTCCTGCTTCCTTCTCTGATTGACACAGCACACAACTACACCAGCGGTCAGATGGTACCGCCTGGAAAATAAAGCTATGTAAAGAAGAGAAGACACATCTGTGATGCAAATGGGAAACAAAGTACACCACAAGCCAGCAGGTGACTGTCTGACACCCAGTGCTAACAAAAGAGGAGCTTTGCTGCATCTTAGAAAGACCTTGTCTCTGAACACTTCAGCAGGGAAGGAGAGGATAAAGATTGTCATGATCATCTGGTTGCCTCATGCCAATAAAGGAGTGGCATAAAATTTCACTTTCCTTTTTATATACTCATTGAATGATACAATTCTTGCATGCACTTTTGTATTGTAGGGGTAGAATTATTTTCTTTTACTTACATTTATTTTTAATTTTCATATAATTTTATTTGTACATATGAAATCCCCCAAATCTCTCTTCACTTATATAATCTCAAGTATCCCCTTTAGTGAGAATTTTATCAGTATTAAGAGAAACAAAGTCATCTGCTGAATAAATTTTAGTACAACTTATCTTTGCTGAGGGAAGAAATGTACAATTGCCAAATGTGTACTGTTGGAGAGAATTTGCATTCACATTTTAGAATTTTAAAGACAGAGAGCATGAGGTGATTCTTTGTGTGTCTGAACTTGGTCCTAGCAGCCCTCCTGGCCACTGTGGTTATGGTTTCCCCTGGAGGATGGATGGGAAAAAGGAAATTCCTTATTTCTTCCTTTCTTTTTTCCTGGTACAAGCATTCCATTATTTTTTGTTGGTTTGTTTTTTTTTTTTTTTTCCCTCCCAACTCTATGCACTGTCTTGTCCAAAAACCCCAACATCTCAGCAGAGAAGTAAGTAGATAGGTGGCCTGAGATAACAGTGTGGTGCAGTTGTGGCTTCTCCTCTCCTGGTGAGTAAAAGTAATTGGGCAGCTCTTAAAGTTTCTGCCTCAGGACCTGTTTTTCTAAGAGACACCTAAAACATGCTCTGTCAAAACTGGAATACAAGGGAAAGAGTGAATAAAAAGTGCTGGGATGCCGCTCATCTTGCCTAACTTAAGCTGCTTAAATCAGGTATCTAGTCTAATACAAAGGTTTCACAGTCGACAGAGGGAAACAAGGGTATGCTCCAGAGGCTGTCATCCTATCCAAGGGTATTAAAACACTGGAATAAAATGTTCCCTGGAATTGCCTGCTCGCACTAGCTAACGAAAGAACCTAATGAGAATGTACAAAGTGCTTAGCTTCTAGTTGGTTAAATTTGAGTGGGATTAATGTAGTTTCCAGTATTCCTTCAGATTCTCTAATTTGCTTGTCTTTATAATTAGGTATTAAGATGAAATTACTTAATTTTTCAAAAAACTACTTAACTTGTATTACAAATTTATATCCATGTTATAATCTTAGTACAGGGAACAACTTTGGAGAAATAAAGCTAACCCTTACTATAAAGGTGATTTGACACTGTTTCAACCTGCCCCAGAAGGCAAGAGTAACCCAGCTTCTTGTTAGTATGTCCCTTGGGCCAGAGTGAAATGACACTGAAAGATCTTTGCTTGTAAAAATATATGTATAGGGTTTATTTTAGAACAATCTGGTTGTAATGAAAAACAGGTATGTAGCCATTTTGATTGTTATCTATAGTGATATGGCAATATGAAAGAATAAAAATATCACTTAAGAAAATGTACAAGAGGAAGGAAGGGGCGGAAGGAAGGGGCGGAAGGAAGGGGCGGAAGGGGCGGAAGGGGCGGAAGTGGCGGAAGGAAGGAAGTGGCGGAAGGAAGGGGCGGAAGTGGCGGAAGGAAGGAAGTGGCGGAAGGAAGTGGCGGAAGGAAGTGGCGGAAGGAAGTGGCGGAAGGAAGTGGCGGAAGGAAGGAAGGAAGGAAGGAAGGAAGGAAGGAAGTGGCGGAAGGAAGTGGCGGAAGCAAGTGGCGGAAGGAAGTGGCGGAAGCAAGTGGCGGAAGGAATGAAGGAAGTGGCGGAAGGAAGGAAGTGGCGGAAGGAAGTGGCGGCAGGAAGTGGCGGCAGGAAGTGGCGGAAGGAAGGAAGGAAGGAAGGAAGGAAGGAAGGAAGGAAGGAAGGAAGGAAGGAAGGAAGGAAGGAAGGAAGGAAGGAAGGAAGGAAGGAAGGAAGGAAGGAAGGAAGTGGCGGAAGGAAGTGGCGGAAGGAAGTGGCGGAAGTGGCGGAAGTGGCGGAAGTGGCGGAAGTGGCGGAAGTGGCGGAAGGAAGGAAGGAAGGAAGGAAGGAAGGAAGGAAGGAAGGAAGGAAGGAAGGAAGGAAGGAAGTGGCGGAAGTGGCGGAAGTGGCGGAAGGAAGTGGCGGAAGGAAGGAAGTGGCGGAAGGAAGGAAGTGGCGGAAGGAAGGAAGGAAGTGGCGGAAGGAAGTGGCGGAAGGAAGGAAGGAAGGAAGGAAGGAAGGAAGTGGCGGAAGGAAGTGGCGGAAGGAAGGAAGTGGCAGAAGGGGCGGAAGTGGCGGAAGTGGCGGAAGTGGCGGAAGTGGCGGAAGGAAGTGGCGGAAGTGGCGGAAGGAAGTGGCGGAAGGAAGGAAGTGGCGGAAGTGGCGGAAGTGGCGGAAGTGGCGGAAGGAAGTGGCGGAAGGAAGGAAGTGGCGGAAGGAAGGAAGGAAGTGGCGGAAGGAAGGAAGGAAGGAAGTGGCGGAAGGAAGGAAGTGGCGGAAGTGGCGGAAGTGGCGGAAGGAAGGAAGTGGCGGAAGGAAGTGGCGGAAGGAAGTGGCGGAAGGAAGTGGCGGAAGGAAGGAAGGAAGTGGCGGAAGGAAGTGGCGGAAGGAAGTGGCGGAAGGAAGTGGCGGAAGGAAGGAAGGAAGGAAGGAAGGAAGGAAGGAAGGAAGGAAGGAAGGAAGGAAGGAAGGAAGGAAGGAAGGAAGGAAGGAAGGAAGGAAGGAAGGAAGGAAGGAAGGAAGGAAGGAAGGAAGGAAGTGGTGGAAGGAAGTGGCGGAAGGAAGTGGCGGAAGGAAGTGGCGGAAGGAAGGAAGTGGCGGAAGGAAGTGGCGGAAGGAAGTGGCGGAAGGAAGGAAGTGGCGGAAGGAAGGAAGGAAGGAAGGAAGGAAGGAAGGAAGGAAGGAAGGAAGGAAGGAAGGAAGGAAGGAAGGAAGGAAGTGGTGGAAGGAAGTGGCGGAAGGAAGGAAGTGGCGGAAGGAAGTGGCGGAAGGAAGTGGCGGAAGGAAGGAAGGAAGTGGCGGAAGGAAGGAAGTGGCGGAAGGAAGTGGCGGAAGGAAGTGGCGGAAGGAAGTGGCGGAAGGAAGTGGCGGAAGTGGCGGAAGTGGCGGAAGTGGCGGAAGTGGCGGAAGGAAGGAAGGAAGGAAGGAAGGAAGGAAGGAAGGAAGGAAGGAAGGAAGGAAGGAAGGAAGGAAGTGGCGGAAGGAAGTGGCGGAAGGAAGTGGCGGAAGGAAGGAAGGAAGTGGCGGAAGGAAGGAAGGAAGGAAGTGGCGGAAGGAAGGAAGTGGCGGAAGTGGCGGAAGTGGCGGAAGGAAGTGGCGGAAGGAAGTGGCGGAAGGAAGTGGCGGAAGGAAGTGGCGGAAGGAAGTGGCGGAAGGAAGGAAGGAAGGAAGGAAGGAAGGAAGGAAGGAAGGAAGGAAGGAAGGAAGGAAGGAAGGAAGGAAGGAAGGAAGGAAGGAAGGAAGGAAGGAAGGAAGGAAGGAAGGAAGGAAGTGGCGGAAGGAAGTGGCGGAAGGAAGTGGCGGAAGGAAGGAAGTGGCGGAAGGAAGGAAGGAAGTGGCGGAAGGAAGGAAGTGGCGGAAGGAAGTGGCGGAAGGAAGTGGCGGAAGTGGCGGAAGTGGCGGAAGTGGCGGAAGGAAGGAAGGAAGGAAGGAAGGAAGGAAGGAAGGAAGGAAGGAAGGAAGGAAGTGGCGGAAGGAAGTGGCGGAAGGAAGTGGCGGAAGTGGAGGAAGTGGCGGAAGTGGCGGAAGTGGCGGAAGGAAGGAAGGAAGGAAGGAAGGCAGGAAGGAAGGAAGGAAGGAAGGAAGGAAGGAAGGAAGGAAGGAAGGAAGTGGCGGAAGGAAGTGGCGGAAGGAAGTGGCGGAAGGAAGTGGCGGAAGGAAGGAAGTGGCAGAAGTGGCGGAAGTGGCGGAAGTGGCGGAAGTGGCGGAAGGAAGTGGCGGAAGGAAGGAAGGAAGTGGCGGAAGGAAGGAAGTGGCGGAAGGAAGGAAGTGGCGGAAGGAAGTGGCGGAAGGAAGGAAGTGGTGGAAGGAAGGAAGTGGCGGAAGGAAGGAAGGAAGGAAGTGGCGGAAGGAAGGAAGGAAGGAAGGAAGGAAGGAAGGAAGGAAGGAAGGAAGGAAGGAAGGAAGGAAGGAAGGAAGGAAGGAAGGAAGGAAGGAAGGAAGGAAGGAAGGAAGGAAAAGACATATAATCACCCAAGTATCTATGACAACTCTTGATTGTTACAGTTTGTCTGTTGGTCCAAGTGATGGTATTGACCTGATGTGACCCATTGGGTGTGGGGGAAGAAGCCTGTGAAAACTGTGAAACACAGAGTCTGATGTGTTTAATACACTCAGCCTTGGTGGGAATTCCCAGGTACCTCCCCTGGGGAGGAGCTTTCCGTCCTCTGGTGGAAAGTCTCAGAAATTAGTCTGGGGACACTTCAGGGGTCTTTAATGATTTATGACACCTTCTAAGACATGACAGCTGCCCCTCAGTCAATGTAGTTAAGCCAGTTATGCCCCATCAGACCTTCCCCAGCGGCAGGCGGACAGAAGCTGTACAAAACTGAGTTGTGTAGGGGGAGGGCCATTAGCATAAGAGTCACCATCCTGCCTTGCAGGATTTGCCTCTTCATTGTGGCCTCCAGGTGAAGACGGTTCCCCCCTCTGCTGAAGGCAAGCTAGTCCTTAGACATCCAAAAATTCCTCTCCTCCCTGGAGGGATGCAAACCTGGCTCAGCAAAGCACCCAGGAACCTCAACACATGTGCAAATATTTGGAGTCATTAGTCATTAATAGTCCAGTCTCTCCCAGACACCTAACTGGAAATATTCAATTCAATATTTATTTACCCTCAAGTGTTTTTGGTGATTAAACCACTTTTGTTTTGACATGGTTGCAAATGTAATACCTCGGAAAGTAGGGAGGCCCTGAGATGTGATAGCTATGGTTATGGAATCCCTAAAGCAGAGTTTATATGAACATAGCCTTCTGAAGAGAAGGAATGACAGTTCTGATGAATCGCCCTTCACACTCAAGATGTTCACAAAACTCATCAAGATACTAATTTAGATCTTTGAATGTTAACATCACAGTTGACCATTAAATTATCCAATTTGATTCTAATATACCAGCTGTCTCATTATTAGCTTTTCTCCTAGCTGTTTCTCAAGAAAGCATACACTCCAGAAATGATTTTTTTCATTATTTGGTGCCATTACGAGATGAAAAAGGCACTACTTCAATTTCTTCCAATTGTTAATCACTCTTAATGTTAAAAATATTAAAAAATTACACAATCTGTTTTACTTCAATACCTAGTTCTTGGGTCATTTTAGGATTTTTTTATTGCCATTATAAAGACTACTTCTGTATTCAGTATTTTTCCTCTCCAGAGATGCTCCACTTACTATAATCAAAACATTTCTCTTGTCTTTGATCACCTAAAAAGAATAATTTCCTTAACTTTTCTCCTCATAGAATAGCTCTCCAGCTTGTGAATAATTTTTTATGTGCATTTTTTTCCTTCTTTCCAGCCTTTGACTTTTTTTTCCCAGATGCACTTCTTGCCTAAGTTATCAGCTGAGAGCAGAGTTTTTGATGCATTCTGTCAAATGAATGAATTTCCCCAAGCATTTTCAGAAGATTTATTATAAGTATTGCCATGTGAACTGCAAATCAGCAAAGCATGCATGGGTAATTAATGCCCATTTCATATGAAATATGAAGAGTAAACATCATTAATTTGGTTTGCATAAAAACCTTTAAAAATCAGCATAAATATTTAATACTCTTTCAAGCATATAGAATTTCTTTAAACATCTCACCTCTTCATTTAAACGAATATGACATTCAGTATCATACATACTGTGCATAAAAAGGTGATCAAATAATAAAACAGCGACCACTTTTTTTTTCTGTAATGTGTAGCAATGGATTATTCTTCTGAAATCCTAAACTTCTAGAGGAAGAAACACTGCTGCTTTCCTCAGACTTTGTTGGTATTGAGTATTTAACTTCAGAAACTGTCAACAACCCCCTTATAAAATTAAGATAGTATGTAGAAAATAGTAGCAGAAAAAAGTCTCACAGAAAGATGAATGAAAAAACAAAACCATGATTCCTTCAATTTTAAGACGTCCAAAAATTTTCACTGCTTGGATGTTTTTTAAAAGAAATTCCAAAAGCCTGGATATCTGTAGAATTGTTCTGAGGAAACTATTCCCCCACCGACCTACCCGACTCCTTTTATGAATATTAAGTATCACACTGAAACATTACAAATAGAATTGACTTCTGCCATTCTTGAGGTGCTGTGGGATAGGAACTATCTTTCCTTTCTCTCCGTTTACTACTTTTGATGCTCCCTCAGTACAAGCAACATCCTCAAGATGGAGAAACAAACTTGACAATTAGAGTCAGAAGGACTTGTGCAAAATGAAAAAGAAAATTTAGAAATAATAAGAAATAGTAAGAAAGAAGGTACATTTACTTTTTTTCTCTAAAATCTAAAATTCAAAGGGGTTTTCTGAAGCATGACCCATTTTTCTATCTTTGGAGACAGCTGGGACAGAGCAGTTGTGCACATATTGAAACCTGCAGATTTTTCAGAACTCTTGGTCATATGTGTCTTTTCTGCCTCCCAGGTTGAATAGGTATCCCATATGCTTAAATGCTTGCACTTCAAGCCTTTTCAACTTGACTTGAATATACTCCTTTTTTGAGTGTGGTAAAGAAATCACAGAAATCTTGGACCTTGGTCTAACTTCAGCTATGTAAATACAAGCCTGGATTGACAGTGGACTGCTGTATAGGGACTGCTAAGTTGAAATACTGTAGAAAAGGAAAAAAACAACAAAATATTAAAATACAGCTAGAAGACTGAGACTGTTTTGCAACCTAAACAAATGAAAATTGTTTGCAGTGATAGAAGCCGTATTTTGCAACAGTCTCTGCCTTCAGCTGTTCCCCAGCTACAGGCAGTAGCTCATCAGAGATGCAAAATTTGAGCTTTATGGCCACAATATGCAAGCATATTAGGCTTGAACTTAATTGGAACTCATAAGAATAAAGTCCAAAATTGAGTAACATTCAGGGGTTTTCCAAGGTGTTAAAATGCTAATTTAATTTTCCAACATGGAAAATTGAATTATTGCACATTCAGAACTGTCCTACCCTCTCTTGGCATGTACAAAGGGATCCAGTTCTGAGGAAATAAACCACCTTATACACCTACTATGCTCACTTGCCATGCTGTATTCTGTGTCATTAATGCAGTTTTGTAAAGAAGCCATCGGTATCCTTGTTTGACTATGTTATACTGTTCTGCCAGGTAGAAATGGGATATAGTGATGTTTACCTTTGGAAAAATCTTAGAGAATTGGACAAGAATTTTCTATATATTATAAATGGTTATAGAGACTCCCATCATATGCGCAGCTATACTTCAGCCTCCGAGTTGTGTAGCACTTCAGGAAACACTAAACTTTCTGGCTTCTAGTCCATGAAATATGCTGAGTTCTTTAAGTGAAGCCTTGTATTGGTATGGAGGTCATCTCTTATTCCAAATATTGCATTGCAGGATGCTAAACAAAATACTGAAATGTTAAATGTAAATATAGGCCATTCTAGTCCACAGTATGAGAAAACTGTAAGTATTTTTATTCAGTCATTTGCAAATAAGTTATTAATAAATGTAAATGTATTTCAAATTCTCTACTACAAGTTAATTCTAATTTTTTATAAGCATGTGTAATTCCTGTAATTGCATTTTTTCTTCTGCTTTTATTTTTGGTAAATGTCTGAGTATACTAACTGAACTGTGGAATTCAGAGATGTTGACTCTCTGCCTGGAGCACAAAACAGAGCCAGTAATTCAGTAATGGATGAAACTACCCTATATGAAAGATTCAATGGGTACGACAATGTTTAAAATATTTATTTTTTGTTTCCAAAGGCTTTCAAAACAAAACAAAAAAAATAGAAAAGGGAAAAGCAGCCATCTGAAGAATAGTATTTGTGAATAACCTGCTTCAGATGATATCCCAAAGGTCTCCAATCCATTTTGGTCAGGATATAACAAAATATATGCTAGCTCTAAAAAGAACACTCTCTTCACCTCTCAAATCTCACACATTTTGCTAGAGATTTTATTATTTTTTTAGCCCTCTGAAACATCTGGTGTAAGAAGTTGTTGGAGAAAGTATCCTGGTTTTGATAGACCTGTCATCTGCTCTGTTCTGACTCATTTTATGCTCCACCTGTTTTGTCATATTGAATCATATTTAGCATCTCTTTGAAATTTTGTTTAAAACCCATCCAAATACTAATCGAAATTTGCACAATATGCATAAATAAAAAACTGTAAAAAATATTTTATGCAAGATCTAGAAGCCCTTTTGTCAGAACTGAAAGTTGCATATTTTTTTCTTTCATATATTTTCAATAAAGATTGTTTTTCAAAGAAGTACCCATTCTAGCTGGTATGTGGAGACATTGAAATGCTAATATTTTATTCTGAAGTAGGTAGAAACATAGTGTTAAAGCAGAGAAAGAATAGGAATATCAGAGAGAGGTTTCTGTGCAATTAGCTGGTAGAATGATGCTTCCATTTATTCTGAAGAGTTACAAACTCCTCAAGATATTCTAAGTTAATGGATTTCTCTTCAAAGTAGACTTCAACTAAGTCAAAATAAGCATATCAGAATTCAGCTCTGAATGTTTTGATCATTTTTTAAATGGAAGGGCATTCATTGTCGGAGGGTTATACTGAGTCATACAATGGAATAAAATGTCAGATCTGAACATGTGTATTTATAGATTTTTTTTATCCAGAGTGACACTAGTTTTCATGCATCCTGTCTTGGAAATTCTTTCTGGTACTATCAATGTAAGTGCCTGGTATTTATTTTTGTGTCTTGCCATTTCCAGTGTCATATGTCTACATTGTTCATACTCTGCACAAAGAAAGAAAGGAACATAAAGAATTTAAGTCAAACCCAAAACAACAGGCACAGAAAAGAAAGCCAAGAAGGAATCCCTTAGTGTTTCTTATCATCAAGTAACAAATTATCACTTTGGCTTTTCCCCCTCATTAGCGAGGCTAAATAGCAGTACTTTGTTGCCAGTGGGTAAGTAAGAATTTAGTCTCACTTTACATGAAGATGAAAAGTAAAACCACTTTGCCATGACCCAGGAGCTGCATCAGACTGAATAAAGAATGAGATAAATAATGCAAGCCACCTAAACTAGGATTTTTTTTATAACCACATTTAAATATTCTTTGATCTTGCTCTCTGACTCCTGCTCTCAGTACCATTTGAGAGACTGGCTGGGGGCAAAGCTAAAGATAACCCCCTGAACAAATAGATTGTTGTCTGTGATCGTGGAATATATTAGGAGATATTCTACTAAAATGAAAACTTGTACATCCTTGCAGTCTCCAAACTGCTACTGGTTATGTGAAGAGCAGAGTAAACTGTAGCAGTTAAAGTGCTGGATAGAAAAAAACAAAGTTGCAAATTGTTTGGGTTTCCTTAGGCTGTCTGGTCATGAAGTACTCTTTGCTGTGGTGACTTAACATTTTCCTGGTTTACTCTTTAGTATGTGTTGAAAACAGCTCAGTTTCTCACTTGTTTCTTAGTGGTTGTAACTTTGGTTCCTACTGTCAGAAGATCTATGTCATGGATCTCTTGCAGGTCAGACCTTTTCTTATTTGCATCAGTAGAAATGATAGCAGTATGTGATCAAACTGTTCCAGGACCTGGATTACCTCTCCTATTCTTCTATGGAGGATGTGTGTTGATTTTATTTTATTTCTCTTCATTTCTTAATGACCTGGAGAATCTACATCTAACACCATCTTAGAATATCTGGAGGCTGCTGTGGTAAATTCTTGATTAGGGCAAGATGTATAGTATAGCAACCATTTCCTGTCTATCTTTATCCCCTCTGAGATCATCTCCTATTTTCTGTTTCTGCATAGGATGGATTGGCTAACCTGATCTTTTGAGCAATCCTTGTTACTCAGAAAGGAAGTAAGGTTCTCTCTTACTCTGCACAGTTTTCCTGTAACATATTACTAAGTTTATTGTCTCAAGAAATACTCTTACAGTGTTAAATGTCATGTTTTTTTCTCATGTTACTTCCTTTTTAGTAGATAGAATTTATATTTAGACTGCAGGACTGTTTCAGAGTTTATTGCATTGAAGTGTTTTATAAGAGAGGTGTTCCGGAGATGGAAAGCAGATAAATATCCATTGAAAGCTACAAGGACATTACCAGGATGTCCAGAGATGCAGTTAGAAACATTAATCCTCAGTTAGAACTGATGTTGGCCAGGGGTGTCAAAACCAACAGGATGCTAGATTGTGTCAAAAAGAGCATCAACAGCAGAGATAAAGAAGTCATCATCCTACCCCACTCAGCATTTGTCAAGCTGCATCTGAAATCCTTATTTCACATTTGATCTCTGCTATGCAGAAAAAGATTCAGACAGGCTGGAGGGGGTCCAGACAAGGGCCACAAAGATGATGAGAGGCCTCAGAAATCTGATGTAAGAAAAGCTGAGAGAACTGGGTTTGTTCAATCTTGGAAAGAAGGCTTAGTGGAGAGCTTCTCACCATGTTCCAGTATTTCAGGGATGGCTCTGAAGAAGACAGAGACTCCCTTTTTCACAAGAAGTCACAAAGAAGAGACAAGGAATAATGGAAATAAGGGGGAGATTATTTGTGGGGAGATTCTGATTGGACAGGAGAGAAATTTTTTTCACATTGCAATGCCCAGCCATTGTAACAATTTCCCATGGAAGTGGTGGGTTCCCAAACGTTGTACACTTTTACAATTCAGTTGGACAGGTTTCTGGGCTATCTTGTCTAGACTGTGCTTTTGCCAAGGAAATTTAAACCAGGTGGTCCTTGAAGTCTTTTCCAACCTGGTATTTTATGATTGTAAGATTCTATAATGACAATGGCTCATTTGAAATGTTGAAAAAAATGAATCTGTCATGGTTTAAAATGTTTTATCCCGTCATGGGTAACTAGCTAGATAAAAAATAAGAAAGAGGGACAAGGAAAAAGAAACAAAAAGCAACCCCACAAATAATTTTTTCCTGGTCCTATTCAGTCTATTCATAAATCATCTGGAAAAGGGATAAGTAGTAAAGCAATATTGAATGGATGTAAGATAAAATATAAGTGGAAATTCAGCGTCAAAAACTACAAGACAATGAATATGTTGGTAAAAATAAATTATTTTATACAAAAACTGAGACCTGAATTATCTATTAAGATTCAGGAAAGAGCTCTTTCTGTCATGGTGAATAGTTCTTTGTAAATGTTAGCTCAGTGCTCGTTGGCACTCAGTAAGGCATGCTAAGAATTATTATGAAAAGATTAAAGAACACAAGGGAAAACAGCATTATATCAGTGGATAATCCCATGATGAGTACACATCTACAACTTTCTGTGAAGGTCTATTCAGGCTTCCACTTTCTTAACTTCAAAATATATTAAACTTGGGAAGGTGGTTTGGCAAGGATGAGAGGAGATAAAGAAAATTTTTAAATGACAAACAATTAAACAGGCAGGCACTGTGTAGCCCAGAAAATAGAAGACTGAACAGACTTTTGTGATGAGGACTTGTAAAATCATGAATGGTATGAAAGCAGTGAATAGCACACGGATTGGGGGCAATTACTATTTCATCACATGAAGTTAACTGGCAGGTTTTAAAGAACAGGAATTACTTTTCCATATGATAAATAATTACACTGTTGAAGTAATTGATACAAAATGTGGATGCCAAAATCCTCAAGGGAGATCAAAAGCAATGTCAGAAAAATCAATGCAAGAAAGAGTTATTCTGCACAAGGAGACAGAAATATATTAATCTTAGGAATCCCTTGCTTGCAGAAACCTACATTGTTAGCAGAGGTGATATATCAGACCAAAAATAAACCCAGGAATCTATATTTGTCCTAATCTCATGTTTTTTCCACTGATATCTGCTATGTTGCCACTGTGAGACAAAAGTGATTACAAGGCTATTTGGCTTAATCAGTACATACATCCCCGTATTTTATAGTCTTAAATGCTCTCTCAATTCTTTCTGACACTGCCTGCATCACAAATCTGTCTCTTGGTGACTCAGTGTTTTTGGAGTGGTATCTGTATATAGTCTCTTCTAAAATGGAATGTGTGGCTCTATGACTATAGAGTAAAGGCTTTGTGAGGGCATGCAGAGTTTGCAGAAGAGGTTAATGTATTTTTTCTTGGCTTAGAAAAGACCATTTGTTTTCTTATATCCTCTGCTTCCTTCCACCTACCCTCAGTGTCCTGACATGATTTTTAAATATAAATCTTCCCCAGATCTCTGTTTATTTTGAGCTTACAACATTTTCTATTATAGTTTCTGGCCCTCATATTATGGATAAACTCACTATTTAAGTACATAAGAAGTGTACCTTACATGACCTTTAATGATGGCCTTTAAGAGCCATTTCTTCTTTTCCTACAGGCTGATATGTTGAAGTTAATATAAATTAATTTTAAAGGGACAGAGGAATGAGAAAGACTCTTGGGTGCTGGGGTTACCTTATGGGTAACTCAGATCCAGTGCTGCTGTCCCACAGACAGAGCACAGAACTGTTACAGGCAGCCTTGTCTCTAATCCCACCTCTGGCCCTGTATCCAGCTGGTCCAGATGAGTCACCCCGAGTGGACCCTAGATGGAAGTGCTGACACTGTCTGCCTGTGTGGATGGCCCTGTCACTATCCCCAGTGATGCCCTACCCAGACCCTGCAGTTCTGCACCGATCGGTGCAGGCAGCATGGAGCCTGTGCTGGGGAAACCCGGGAACCCTGGGCTCCCAGCTCATCCTACCCTGGAGACCAGCCCCACTCATGCTGCTCCCTGAAACCCAGGTTCAGTAAGGTGAGAATTAACCTTGCCAAAATCCTTTAAATATGTAGATTTATATTTACATATGAGTTGGAAGTTCAGTGCTTCTAACAGTCTTTAGTCTTAATACTCACTACTTTGGATTTCGGGTGAACAGACTTTCGTCTTGTTCAGGGTTTTGCTTGAAAGAATCACACCTACTCCGTGAGACTTGTTTATTTAACAGCAATATTAACCCACAGTATTTACGTTTAATCATTGTTTTCATAAGCTCATCCTCTAGAAATGCAGAATAAAATACTTTATTTTCTACCTTTTCTGTTTAGTTTATGGTCACTCAGGTCTGAGAATGTATATGGAGAAGAAAAAGCATGATCTTTATATGGCCTTTCAGATTTTACCACAAACTAGAGCTGTAAGATAATATGAAAGCTTAGTTTATAAAACTTATTTAGAAAATGATAACAAACTGCTTAAAGATGACAGAGAGGTGATTGATACGGGCTAGAGATAATGTTCAAACATTATAAGTAAAGGAAAATTAAGAAATCTATAAAGAAAGGGATTGTATAAACCCAAAGCTCAAAGCCAAATTAAAAAAAAAATAAAGAAAAAAGAGGGGAGTAAATTCTACCAAGACTTTAAGAATGGCAAAAAATATAAAGAAGAAAGGGAAACCATAAAGGAAGTTTGAAGTAGAACAGAACTCATCGGATTAAGGAAAACACTTTATTTTTAAGGAATGTAATAACCCCTATATAGTATACTATATTTAGCAACACATACATCTAGAATATGCTCTTACTGGAGATTTCTGTAACACTTTTTTTTCCATGTAGGTTACAGTATAGTTAAAAATCCCTTTCTGTTCAGATAATTTACCTCTCACGCCATTTGCCTTTCTGTCTTGCCTTTTTTCCCCTTTCCTTCCACATTTCTGTACCCTTTTTCATTGTTTCCAGCAATTTTACATTCCTGGTTTATCTTTATTGATTATCAATATGGAAAGTATTGTTGTGTATACTCGTGAATGTCAGTATTTTCCTAATAGAAAAAAACAAAGCCGTTCAATTAACTTCATTTCCTTTTTATGTAAATAATCATTTTATCAAAAACTTGAGGGTAATCAGGCAAAGAAAGAGAAAAAAAGCAAAAGAAAGAAGAAACATTTTCAGTTATACAACATATATGCTTAGAGAATTTTGTTCTACATTATACGGTTCAATTTAGTATTTACAAGCTGTTTTTAATAGAATTGTTTAAATGCCATAAAGAGCATATTAATAACAGCAAATAAAGACTGCAAAGAGTGCAAAGCCAGACCATACACAGAGAAAGGCTTCTTGAATTATTAAAAACAAGAAAAGCAAGAGGGTAAGCTAATTTGTGTCATATCCAGGTCACTGTTCTAATCATGATTTCAATCCCATGTAACACTACCTCTTACTTTATTGATGTGGTAATTGTTTCTGTTCATGCCACAGAGAGAACAATAATGCCCAGCTAGAAATGTGAGCAGCCTAGAAGCAATGCTAACTACTTGCTGTCCACACAATTAAATAATTAAATGTAATTTCAGATACTCCAGTTTCCAGAATGGTTTGGTCAGGGGTAAGACAATATTAACTGCTCTACAAAATCAGAAGAAGGGAAGAAAATTTTCCTCTTTGGAGCAATAATAGACAAAGTTGCTTTAATTCTTTTTACACTTACTGTACTTTCAAAGAAACACCAAGAAACTAAAAAAGATTCCCAAACTACAGTTCAGCTGTCAGATATATTATATTTGCCTAAAATTATTAGTGCACTTCTTAATAAAAGCTGTCTTTTTAGACATCTTGCAAATAAGCAGCAAATTAGACATGAATACTGTTTTGTCCTGGAGTAATTTGCAAGTGTTCACAGAAAAGCTGAAGTATGGTGAGTGCTAGAATTACACAGTAAAATATAGTAAGGAACATTTATCTGTCCCAAGGTGTACATTTTATTTTCTGCTAGTGAGAGGAATGTAATGTTCTTGTCATTGCCACTGTGAAAGTTTTTGATGGGACAGGTAACAAGAGCACTCCATTTATTTTTCACTGCTGTCTATAAATATATAGTATGATTGCTGGAAGTACACTGATGCAAATGATAATAATTATTCGATTTGAGAAGCACTTTTCTCAGCATGCTCTTCAGCTCTAGTTATATAATGCGATAATAATGACTTTAATGTCTCTTTGTGATAAGAGACAAATTGACAGATTTTGTGTGTGATAGAACACCTTCCATAATTGCACTGCCTCCTAAACAAACCTAAGGCCTGGTTCAAAAAAATGAAATTTTTGAGGTGAATGAAATTGTGCTACTAAAATTTAATTTTAAGGACAGAAAAAAATTCATGTTACAACTATTTGATAATTGATACAATTATTTTAGAATAATATTTTACATGTAGGCAGAGCTGTGCAGGGAAATATTTTCCTGCACCATCATGAACCATCTCACAACCTTTCTGTGTTTTGTATTATCATCTTCTTCTCTCAGAAGGATAAGGTAAGTTATCAGTAATTTATTCAGGACACAGCAGAAATTATGAGCAGAATTAGGATTACAATTAAATCTTTCCTCATCTTTTTTTTAAACATCAGACTATGTTTTTTTGTTCTTGTTATTCAGAAGATATTGTCAGACACCAGAATTTAAAATGAATTTATGTGCATATCATGCTAAGTGTATCATTCAATATCAAGTAAAATGTTTTTAAAATTATAAAAAATAACTTGAGGCATGCACTGTAAACCAGAGCCAACAATTATTTCAGCAAGCTTTGTTCATGAACAAAGTATTGCTAGAACCACTGATTTTCCTGTGGATTATTTTTCACTTTGGTGTTTGGGTTTTGGTTTTTTGTTTTTTGGGTTTTTTGGGTTTTTTGGGTTTTTTTTTTTTGTTTGGTTGGTTGTATTTGTGTGTATGGAAAGTTAATAATAAATTTAATCATCTAATAATCAAAATAAGTCTCAGGAGATGGTGACAAATATCCACTAGGAAAATTTTAGTAATGAGATTTTTGTTCTCAGAAAATACCATTTTCCCCAAACCAGGCCTTATTGCTGTGATGAATTGGTTTTAATGAAACTCTCTAGGAAAGGTTTTACTAATCTTGGGTAGGATATATTTTAAAGAAGAGACAAGTGATACCCCAGAATAATAAGTGAACAGGTAGTAAGGATATTTAACTGATGTAGAAGACCTGAATTAAATTTCTTCCCTGAGGGATTTAATAATTTCATACTTTATGTGTCCTATCAATTTAGTTATTCAGAGGCCAGAATCACAGTGCAATGTATCTTTACCACCCAGGAATTCTTCTAAAATTCAAAATGCTCTGGTGAATTGGAAACAGTATTTCCTTCTCATTCCTCCCTGTGAGGAATGAAGGTAAATTTTCTTAGAAGATTAAAAGTGACAGTAGACCATATTCTGATGGATTTAATATGTATTTTAAAACACAGAGGAGTTTTAAAATTAAATCTGATCATATGAAACTTCTGCTAAGGAACTGATCATGCAGTGTTTTTTTTGTACAAACCACATATTTGTGCCTTGGCCTTAAAAAATAAAAGAAGAAATCTCATTTTATCTTGTTGCGAGTAGCAGATAACTTTGGAATAAAACCTGCATGTTCCTGAAATCCTATGACTTGGGTGAGATATGTTGTTTTTATAACCTGAAGTATATTTAATCAAAATAAATTTGTTTTGGTTGCAGGTAGCAGCGCTACACTCCATCAATGTAACGAGGTCACGGTTAAACTTAATTAATTTTACATGGATATACTGTTTCCTTTGAAACTTCTGGTTCTACCAGTAAGTAAAAATAGAATTGATGGATGATAGATGCAAACTTTCCAAATGGGATAAGCAATAAAGTTCAGTTGGAAATTGCTCCCTTAGAGAGAAATTAAACTTTTAATTCTCAGACAAGTAGCAAGATTTACTAACAACCCCACCCAAAATAAAAAAAAAAAAATCACCTTGAATAATAACCACAGGATAAAACCTTTAAAGATGAAGAATTTGCCTGAATTTCTGAAGTTTTAATCCACTGAGTAGAAGGCTTCATTCCCTCTGTATAGAATTAGTTTATTGGAAGTGGAAGGCTTTGGTATATCCTAGTTCAGTATGTCAGTTCCATACTGATTTAATTAAAATCAGTAGGAATTTTGTTGTTCAAGAGTATCTCCTTTGTTTGGGCTTCTCTGTCATTGCAGTTGCAAAACATTCAACAAGCAAAAAGTAAGAAAAAATGCTCTAAACATGTAGAAAAAACAAAGGGATTTGGGAATAGGATTCAGACTCTAATTGTAGAGATCTCATCTGAGTTAGCTGCTGAGTTCCCTCTATAGCAAAGAGAAACACACAGTCAATTTGAACAAGTGATTTAAATGACCTATTCTTGGTATGTTTTTCATCAGGTGAACTGTGCCCTATATGTGCCTAATCCCCTGCATTTTAACTCTACTGGAATTTAGACTGCTGTGGATGCTGCCATTGGGAAAACATTTCAGAGAGCTCTCCAATCGCAAGAGAGCTGCCTGGTTGCTTTTGGAGACGGTCATTGAACAGTAACATTTTAACTTGCAAGTTTGGATTTAGAGGTGTAAATCTCTAAATCTGCATAGCATCATGTCCTTCACCTGAATGAAAATCCTGTTAGAATTTTGCCTAACTCAGAATTTCTGAGCAGGTGATTTAGAACTAGAGTATGGCTAGACAGGAATGGATTTTTCTATCACCGTTAGTCCTGTCCAACTTTTAGATTCATTCACTTCTAATTAGTCTTAAATGGAGCTTAGAGTGAATGGACTGGCTGTAAGTCATCTGGCTGTTAATGGCTTACAGAAGAAAAGTACTGTTAAGGGTAAGATTCAAAACTTAATTTCCTCTAAAGCTTTTATAATATTAACTCCTCATTGTAATGCCTTATCTTGCACCTTCATTTTTCTCCATTGGATTCCTGCCTCTGCTGATTCAGTAATTGAACTTTGTCATTATCCCATGCCAGAGTGGCTGGAACAAGATGATTTTTAAGGTCCCTTCCAATCTATGCCACTCATCCAGTGGGTGGCTGGGCACTGGAACAGGTTAAACGTGTCAGAATTCAAGGAGTGTTGGAAAATGCTCTCAGGCACATGGTGTGGTTCTTGGAGAGTCCTGTGTAGTGCTAGGAGTTGGACTTGATGATCCCAGTGGGTCCCTCCAACTCAGTATATTCTATGATTCTCTTATTATATTAACAATACATTGAGATTGTTAATCTCAAATTGATTGGTTGATAAAATTTCATTACCAAACAAAAAAATTGCAAGAGAAAATGTGATTTTAAAGCATTTTTGCACTCTTTTCAAGATTGAAAATGGGCATACTTGGGAAATTTCCCCCCTCCGTTTTTTTGTTTTCTTTTTTAAAGATTAACATAATATCTGTGAAAAATCTCAAGATTAACAAGACTAGACATTTTGCCTACCAAAATTATTTCATAGTTTACATCTGTCCTTTTCTTCAAAAATCGTCTGTGTTTTAAAATAATTAATTGATAACTTTTAACATATGTAAAATAGTAAATACATGACTACCTCATACTCTAGCAACTAAGAGTTATGCTGAAAATATTGACTTGAATTACAATTAGGTGAAATATGGTCGTTCATTAAGCAAAATGGTCCATTTTAATCAACTGAAAGAATGTATGAAAACACTGTGATATAACTTGGATTATGTGCACAGCTTGTAGATGATGACAGTGATGTCTTAGGGCAAATCTTAAGTGGCATCAGGTTTGAGCTATAAATACATGAAAGGAAAAAAGATCCTTTAAATAAAAAAAGATCTTTTAAAGAAGAAATCTCACTGTTTGTTTTTTTTTGCATATGAGTAATGGAAAATTCTATTAGTATCTATAATTTCTGACTTTGATAACCAGAGTGCCATACTTTGATCCAAGTTCCCTGCAGGAAAGGAAGAAAGAGCTCATAAAAAGAGATTACCTCTGACTTTATGACTAGATAATTATAGAAGAACAGGAAAATATCTGTTTCTCTTGTATGCTTCACTTGTCCCCTAGTCCATGATCTATTTGGGAGGAAATATGAAATAAATCAATAGAAGAACATTTAAATCCATTATTTTCACATGGGACAATCCATTCTTTAGCCAGTCTGCTCAATTCCTTGAAACTAGAACATTGCTCTTGGTTTCTAGAATGTGCTGGAAAACCAGGATCTCAATAGTAGATTGAAAGAAAGCATACCATTGTTTACATCATCTGATCAGAATGATGGGTTTAAGAAAAAATCCTCCCCTTGTCTTCATTCATCCCTGGAAGTAGGGCCGTGAGAATGGTGAAGGAATGTGAGGGGAAGCCTTGTGAGGAGCAGCTGAAGTC
The DNA here is from genome assembly GCF_047830755.1 of Zonotrichia albicollis. Classification (NCBI taxonomy): domain Eukaryota; kingdom Metazoa; phylum Chordata; class Aves; order Passeriformes; family Passerellidae; genus Zonotrichia; species Zonotrichia albicollis. The sequence goes on from NC_133820.1 coordinate 73,933,804, forward strand.
ACTTGGTCTGTTCAGCCTGGAGACGAGGAGACTGAGGGAGACCTTATCGTGGTGTTCAGCATCTTGCTGAGAAGAAATGGAGGGGCAGGTACCACTATGTTCACTCTCACGACCAGTGACAGGACTCAAGAAAATGGCATGAAGCTGAGTCAGGGGAGGTTTTTGTTGGATATTAGGAAAATGCTTTTCACCCAGAGGGTGTTTGGGCACTGGCATGGGCTCCCCAGGTCACAGCTCACAAGCTTGGTCACAGCACCAAGCTTGATAAGAGTTCAAAAAACATTTGGACAATGCTCTGCAGCACATAGTGTGATTCTAGTGATGTCCTGCACAGGAACAGGATTTGAACTCAATGATTTTTGTGGGTCCTTCCCAAATCAGCATATTCTATGATTATATGAAATAAAGAAAATATGAGACAATCTTAGAGTCCATTGGCCAGATCACTCAGTTTAAGATAATTAAAAATTTACATTACAAATCAACTTATTTTCAAATCTAATGGAAGGACATAAACTTTGTGATATAAGGTATCACAAAGTTTTGGGCATCACATTTGAGGCATACATTTTAGACTTTTGTAGCTAAACAGAGACTAAAGGAATAAAAACTTTTGATAAGTCTATCTATCAGCTGGAAAAAAGGTACACTTCTTGTTAACTACTTAAAGGAAAATAAATGCAGAACCAAGCTACAGCCCACCCAACACTGTAGAGGATGATGGGGCTCAGAAACTAAGGCAGATCCTCAGCAGTTCTCTCCTTATTTTTCTCTACCCACATATGATCTTACAGTGTCTGACAAAAAACTCATACATGCAGAATGACAGATGAAACACTCCACAGTATCTGAGGACAGATGTGTGAGATTGTGGGATTGCTTCCTCCTGACTTTTCACCATGTGTGGAGTTTACTGATTACACAAGATATTTTTATTTGATGTAAAAGCTAGTTATTACTGTTATTTAGGCCTTAATTACTCATTTCCTTTTCTCCTCCTCTCTTTATCTTAAACTTTTAATTAATGTTTTCATTATTCCTTAATTTAGAAAAATCACTTAATATTCCAGTCTGTGATATAGCAACTATAAATATATTCCTTTATTTATCCAACCACAAAGGAAGAATCTAATTTGATACAAAAATCAGCAACAAATTAGGAGCTTTCACTGGCATCAAACAAAGGGACAGGAATGGAAAGGCAAATAAAGCACCTCATTGTTACTATTCTTTCCCAGCAGATAAAACATCTAAACTCTATTTAATATTTTATAGTTTATTCAAAGTACAGTATCAGTAGAAGAGATGAAGAACACCCAGCTATACTAAATAAAGTGGGCATTAGGGTATTTTCTTTAGATATGGATTTAAATGTCTTCATGCAAAGAAAAGATGTGAATACCGGTCTTCCACAGAGAAGGAGAATAATTAGTAAATAGGATAAATAATAAAAGAGAATGCTATAACATCTTCTCTTCCATTAGTATTCCCTTGCTTCCTAACTTTTTTTAAAGAAACCAAATCTTCAATCTTTCATAAACTCTGAAATAATTGTTATTTTATTTAATATATGTTTGTGTGGAAAACTGCCTTTTAATTCTTGGTCAATGCAAACCAAATTTTATAATTTTTTAATATTTTTCTCAGCCTTGTAAGACTTCAAGTCAAACACATGTACATCTCTTACCACCACAGACACGCAACTGATTGTCCCTTATCTTCTTTCTCTAAATACAACCTTTCTGGTTTCTAGCATTTTCCTCCAGCTAATGTGTTCTTTGAGCACATGATTTTTTTTCCTTTGAAAGAGCAAGTCTTTGTTTATGCTGTGTTATGGATACACTAACTTTACAGTATGATTGCTTTCAGCAGTGCTAAGTCTTGTCTTAGTAAGCCTGTGATTACTGATAACTAGAGTAAAGCAAAACCCTCAAATTTGTATTGTTTCATTTTCAGAGAAAAGCTTTGACTAAGACAAAAAGATTATTAAAATCTATTGAAACTCTATATTTAGAGGCTTTATTATTGTTATGGGAACTGAGAAATTCTTGGCATTTACATGGGGATCTGCCCATTCATCCCTCCAAGGTTCTTCTGACAATGTTTTTCAGGCATTCTTAGTAAATATGCTCAATTATTCCAGACAGAGTGTGTGGGAGAAGAGAGATAACTTTCTGGCTGGTTGATTTGCTGATTTATATTAGTTTTTTGTTAGATTGTTAGATTTTATTTTTTTTTTTGCAACACCCCATTTTTATTAAACCAAAGTAATGATACAGTGAGTAAACCCTGCCATAATCTGAGCAATTTCTAGAATGCATAGCAATTATTGTAAATCACAGAACTGCCTGATGTCCTTCACAGACCCAAGATAAACCAAGATACACACTTCCATTTGAAAGTGCTTATCACCTTATTTTCTCTGGTTCTCAGCACATCTGCTAGGAAAATTGTTCATCTACAACACCAAGGAAAGCAAATTGCCTGTTACAGAGATCAGCCATGAGGGTGGCACAGCCTGAAATGAAAATAATTAAAAGCTGTCCTTCTACAACGAATTTATTAAATTTTAAATCATTGTTATAACAGATGAATAAAAACAAGACCTGCCTATGTTTGATGTCAATTTAAAACTATGATTTTTTTGCAGTGGATAATAGGTTGAGTAGGAGCAAAATTTTACTGTATAACTGGAGTCATTTGTTTCATTTGAAACTCTTGAGGATTGTCAAAGTATTTCATAACAGTTAAAGGGACAATGATAAGGTCAGTATATAACCAGTGGCAGTACTGCTTGTTGGAGAAATGACAGTCCCACAGGTGCAATATTTGGATATTGGGCCTATCACTTCTGAGGTAGTTCAAGCCAACCAGGTCAATTACAGAGCACTGCTTTTGTTCCTCTGCCTAATACACCCATTCATTGTAGTCATCTGCCCAATAATTACTGACTCTTAAGATTCCACTGAACTTTTCAGTGCTATCCACTGTCCAATGAGATGCAGCTGAGTAGAAATTTATTTCCAAGCTATCCTGCCTTGTTTTCCCATCTAATACACCAGTTCACCTACAGACTTAAGAAAGTAAAGCTCTGTAGGAGGTGCTTCCACATGAATGTCAGGCAAGAATTCTTGCTCTGATCCTCCCTCCTCTATATGGGGTTTTCCATGGCGTCTGTTTTGAATTTCAAAGAGTGGTTCCCCTCAGCTTAACCAAGGTAGATGAAACTACCAGATAGCCAGGCTGTTCAGAAAAAGTTTTTAAACTATGGGTTAGCAGTAGGAGGGTCATTTGTGCAAGAGATAAGGCCTCCAGACAGACTAGAATAAAGTTTTACAACTTAGATGGAGGGTTGAAACGTATTTCTACCATTTAGGCTTCATGCCATATAATTTTATAATGTGTGTCACACATCTGTATGCATGTATGTCTGCCCAACTAAACATGCATGAACATTAATGCTCACTAGACACCTGTGCTTTTACTTTCCACTGGCTAATTCTGCAGGGTGAGAAGAGAAAGAGATTATTTGTTTTAAAAAATTAAAGAAATTGAAAACTTTAATAATGTGCAAAATTAGATTGACACATTTATATTCAGTTTACTTCTCCAGAAGTAGTTCTACATAAGGAGGGAGACTGATTATGGGAAAAGATCATTTTATACATCCATGACAAACCATGTCCTTCGCTATTTTTTTAACTTATCCCAAGGAGTATTCTCAGTGACTGATCTTTTTTTTCCTCGCTGCCTACTTTTTTACTCTAAGTATCCAATAATTACAGTGATAGAGGATTGTTTAGCTAGTAGTCATATCAATAAGTGAATATATAAAGAAAGAGTATTCACTTCTTAAAATCTGTCCCTATAACTAAGACAACCATAGGCTTTATTGTGATTGCTACAACTCAAAAGTTCCTATCAGGCACTTTGTAATAAAGTGGTTTCCTTTGAAATTCTTTAAAAATATCACTTGTATTTGATTTCAGATGCATTAACAGATAACTTTAGTTTGTTCATCTAACAATTCCACTAACATGGGGAGGGGAAGAGAGGAAAAGAGGTGAACCAAGGTAATATAAAATCAATCTGTATCATAGTTCCAAAAGATCTAGCACTACATCATTACATCAAGTCTGCCCCTTTTTCATCAGAAGTTACAAACACACAATATTTAATGCACTAGGTATTTTTTAATCTCAGTTAATTGTGCCTGATTGTTTCAGATTACATTTCAGAATGTCATTCAGCTTTGATCTAGAGATACCAAATGCCTACTTTTACTCCTTTATTTTTTCTACAATAGGAAGTGTGTTGTGTTTAGAACTTATTTTCAATGTAATCAGTCCATTATTTCCTTTAAGAAAAGCAAAATATACTAACTCTCCAGTCTTTCAAATTAATTAATTTTCTCTTAATTCTAAAATAAATTTGTGACTTATCTCCATATCCCCTATTTTTAAATTACCTTTTAAAATATAACAAAAAAAAAGGATGCAATGTTTCAGCACTATTCTGACTAATGCCTTGTAGAGAATAATATAATTTCTCTATTTCTGTTTTTACTTTCCTGTTTGTAGAACAAGAACAGAAAAAAACCTCCAAAACTTAGGGGTTTTCCTTGCTTTTTCTTTTTCTATTTCATATATTTATGGCATTACATTGGAGTTCAAGTGGACTTGTTTATTCAATCACGATTTATTAAGGAATATAAAATTAAAACATATATCCACAGAATCTACCCATAAACCCGAAATTAAAGGTTTTCCCACTGAAGGTTTTTTGCCTGGCATCTCTCATTAAGGGGTAGTAACTGCATTCACTTTAGAAATTGAAATCACATAATGCTAACCTTTGAAGTATGTCATTTATTTAGAAGTCAAATATCTTATACTAGTTTGACTTACACCTTGACTTCACAAAACTTATAATTTAATCAAAGAGCAAATTCATGTTTACTATGTTGAAAAGATGAACTTTGCACAGGATCATTTATATTTTGATTGATTGCTATACATTCTTATCTTTTAATTCACAGAATCCTAGAATGGTTTGGGTTGCAAAGGACCCCAAAGATCATCTAGCTCCTACCCCCTCTAAAACAGGCAGGGACAAATGTCACTAAACCATCCTGCTAAAGCCCCATCCCACCTGGACTTGAATACTTCTGGGGATGGAGAATCCACAACTTCATTGGGCAGCCTGTCCCAGTGCCTCACCAGCCTCACAGTGAAGAATTTCTTCCTAATTTCGAATCTAACCCTACCCTCCTTCAGGATAAAGCCATTCCTTCTTGTCCTGTCACTTCATTTCATTGTAAAACATCCCCCTCCAACTCTCTTGTAGGCCCCATTAAGGTACTGAAAGGTGGTTCTAGGTCTGCACAAAGGCTCCTCTTCTCTGAGCAGAACAACTCAGCTCTCTCAGCCTTCCTTCACAGGAGAGGTGCTCCAGTCCTGTGACCAAATTAGTGGTTCTCCTCTGGACACCCTCTGACAGGTCCATGTCCTTATACTAGAGGCCACAGTTTGCTATCATGTTAGCTGCACAACACCTTTTTCTTTATTTTGCCTAAGTTTTCTGTATTATTTTACTTGTAAATATTTGGGTCCTCACATCTTTCTGAATATTGGTATAACACCTGTGTTCTTCTAGTTACTCTGCAATTTAAACAAATTAACCACCAACGAATCTAGGAAAAAAGGTTCAGCTCTGGTGTCTGTTGTTCAGTATTCTGTTTGCTATGGGAAATAGAGTCTAATCCTTATGAAATAAAGAATATAATTTCTTTCCCACTTACTCATTACCAGGTGAATGAGGATTTCTCTCACCACTTCAATACACATCAATAGATAAAGTATTCTTTTATGGAAAAGCAGTGGTTCAAATCCCTGATACAGAGACTATGTTCAAAGATTGCAGGTGAAATTGAGACACATTATTAAAAAGGTACAAGAGTATCCTGGAATATCTCTGTGCTCTTAGGTGGAAAGGAGAACCAGTTTGTCCTCCAGAAGTTTTTTTGTATCTGTGCATTAAAAGCCACTTTTCAGACTAATTTGTTTTAAGAATTTGAGTTAAATTGAAGTAACCAAGTTTGAACTAAGGGTTGAGTGTCCAAACTCACTATTTAGTAGCTGTATTCTCAAAGGAAAATGTATCTTGCTGGACTCAGGAATTTTCTATCATCATTTTCTTGGTTTGTTTTCATTTCATGGTCTACTGAAATTTTATTAATTGCCCAATATCATTAATAATTAATTGAATTCTTACAGCAGCATCTTTATTCTATTCTAGTTATATGGCTCACCTTTACCCGTGTTAACTCTCCCATATGTTACCTTCTCTTCTCCTGGGATCTTCAGCTCTTAAGCATTTGCCAGAAGTTTCACTCTACACATATTTATATTTCAATCTTCCTTTCTGTTTATTGCTGGCAAAAGGTCACAATCATCTCATTAAGAAATGATGAGCAATCACACCACTATATAACAAAGAAAGAAAACCTTTTTGTGAAATCAAAGGAGGGTGAACATAATAATGAACTAATATATAGAACACTTGGAACTGAGGTGATATTCACTCAGAGTCACAGGCATCAGCTCTATAAACTAAAGAAAAAGGAACAAATCCATGCACATCTGGTTGTATAATGTTTGGGCTTTTTTTTTTTTTACTTAGAGATGAATTCTTAAAAACTTAAGTTTTTAGTTTTTATGTTTCATTTCACCCACAATTGTTTATCTGATAGGGCTTGTTACCTTCTCTACATTAATTTCATTAATTTGTGCTTATACTTTTTCCTCTGGGTTTTTTTGATCACTACAACAACTTGTTTCAATGCTCCCAGGTACATCTAATTTCTTGGTATTCTTGTAAATATTTTCATTTTTTCTCCCTTTTTTGGGGGGAGTAGGGAGGGAGTGAGGAGATGAGAATGGGGGAAGGTGTATCTGGCTCAATAAAATTTATTGACAGCTCCTTTAAAACATCTGCAAAATACTTATGCATTCAAATTTCAATTAAGTATGGCCTAATGCATATTATTATTTCTAATAAGCAATTCCAGTTTGACTCTTAATGGAACTGCTTGAAAGGGCCCTTCTTTTCATTGTTTTTAATAAATTTCAGATAATTTGAATTGTTCAATATTCCCTTATTTTTTTTTATTTTTTAGTTCATGAAAGTTGATGGAAAGCACCTAAATCCCCATAACAGTGTCAAAAATTTTCAAATTTACAGCAGCTTATTGATAATCATTATCTCAAAAGAATCTGTAAAATTTGTATGCCTTTTGCAGACTGGTTTCACATATCAAGTTGGGTTTTTTCAAGCAGATCACCTTGCAAAGCACTCAATTCAAATGTAGGCTGAACTCAAGTAAATTATTCCTAAACACTGTTTTGCTATAAAAGTAAAATGGCTCAAAAATAGTTTTGTCTATTGCTTTTTGATACACTCTGAAGAGGCAATGATATATAAGCTGTTGTGCTCTTTTTGACCCATGTAACAGCTCAAAATCTTACCGGTAATCTGTGCACCTTTTTTAGGCTTGAAGGATTTTTTTTTTATTCCTCTTGATAAGATTTACACATATTGGTTTTGTAATTCCCACACAGTATTTCTTGTCACAGGTACACCTTCTATTGAAGAACTGCATACTCAGCACCCTTCCATCTATTACCCACAGACTTGAGAAGACAGAGTAGGAAAGAGACTCCTTTCCTCCTTGCCTCTATGTCTGCTGTATTTCATTCTTTTTATGATTTATGGGTTTTCATTTTTAAAAAAATGACTTGGCAAAAACCTGCCAGTTGCATCAAATGCAGCTGTCCCTTTCACTTTAAAGAAATTTACTTCCACACCTACAAAAATTAAATAAAAACCCCAAGCAAATGCCAACACAAAAACTTCCATACTTGGAAAAGGAAGTTGTCTCAGCATAGTGATTTTATATGTAGCACCACTCTAGGAGTGTTTCCCATCCCCATAACTGGGAAAGGGAAATATGACACTTGGTTCTCTCTTTTTCTAGTACATAACCTAGATTCACTCTGTTTAATTTCAGATGTTTAAGTCTTTGAGAGGGCTCTGCTGTAATGTTTTCTACTGTGAACGGAGAGCAGAGATATGTCATAAGCCACCCATATTGCAGCAAGAGACTTGTAGAGTTGCCTTGATTAGAGAGGCAATCTGAGATGTGTGTACTTCCAAATTGCCTATACAGATCTATTAAGTTTGGATTACATGAATCTGTGCTGGGAATCACTCATGATTTGGCATTTTCAGATGCTGTTAGTTCTGAAATCCCAGCCTTTAGCAGTTTTTAATTTCATTATTTTACAAGACAAAATCTAAAAGCTTATTTGAAAAATGACAAAATACTACCAGGCTCTAAGAAAAATATTAAGAGAAAAATCTTCGAATGGTCTACAATGGTTTTACAATTCCGTATTATAGCTGATAATGACACAAAAATGGGTATCACTTTTTAAAAATGTAATTTTTATTCCAGAAGATAAAATGGGGAAATGAAAAAAAAATTGTGGATTTTGTTTCACTATTTTGTAAGTGATAAAAATATTGTTGATTAAACTATTTGTGAAATACATTAATTCAAATAAAATTACTAGTGGATAGATGTTGATAGTCAATATCAAAGACAATACCAAATGGAACTTACAACCAATAAAAATATTCCAACCCTGAAATATTTAATTTTTGATGCCTTCAAAGTAGTTGTGATGGGGATGGACAGTATCAGTTGGTTTGAATTTTTCCATATTAAACTATAGTTTAATATGAATACTTGAACCCTTTAAAGCCAATTTTATCTTAGTGAGAGATGAGGATACTCACCTCCTAAAAGGACTGCAGCAAAGGCTCTGAGGGTGTGCCCCATGTGCACACAGCTGAAGGGACTGAATTATTTTCATTATGCCTGAGAAAACTAAAAAATATCCTGGAGGAGATTAATACATTAATTACCTTATCTTGAAATGTCAAGATTGAATGTTACTCCAAAACACTTCTTTTTCCTGCATGCTTCCTTCCTTTACTCTTTCTCAGATATTTGCATATCTACTTTTTAGGTGCCTAACTTTATATATGATGTTTCAAAATTCAAATTCAAAGCCAGTTAAAGACAAGCATCCTTGTGGTTTTAGCCCAGCTAAACTTACCTAAGTAAACAGAAACAAATAAAAGAGACCACCAGTATAATTGCGTGGCCTTTGCTTTTCTCTTATGACTTATAACGAAAAAATAAGACAGTCTCAAAATGAGGAGATGACTTCTACAGAGATATGCAAGGGAATCATTTGAGAAAACATCTGCAAGATGTACACCTGTGTATTAACACAGGGTTATATCAAAACCCTCTTGTCCTGCTGTAATGAAATGTTTATTCCATTCATAAAGAAGGTTACCCTATCATTATGCACTTTAGGAAAGTGAGGACAGAAGCATATCTGCTATTTGCGTATTGTTGCAAAAACGTTCTCATTACTTTAACAGCATTCACAGGAAAAATTATGTCACAGTATCAGCTTCTATATTGGCTGAGAAGATGCAAATGTTTGTTATAATAAGGCTTAGTCCTGAGTTGGCAAAAATGAATGCACCCAATATAATAACACTAGAGAAAAGCACCAGGAAAAAGGAACGCTGTTATCATAATAAAACAGACATTTTCAAATATTCTACTCAAAGCCTTGATTTCTCTATACAATTGTGACCTGCTGACAATGTGAATCAGTTTTTAATATATTTTGTGTTAGTAGATTGTGTCAGGAGGTACTAAAGTTCTGCAACAAGCTCTCATCGTTAGTGATTAAGAAAAAGCATGAGCATTTGCTGAAAGGGGATGCTTAACACTGCTGATGAAACACAGTAAATCCAGTACATTCAGAAATATTATTTTTATTGTTTCTGACCACTTATTTTTGTTTCTCATGTGCAATCTTAGAAAAAGACACTTGCATTTTGACTGCATTTATTTATTCTTGCTGTCTTCTGTTCTTTTCTATTTTCATCTGTCCTGAACACATTCTGAGAAGCAGTTCTGCTTTGTACCCTGTCAGCCAGACGTTTTGTAAACACATTCCTCAGAAAATAGAGCCTTAGACAGAGGATGACCAACCTTTATCCCATAAATGTCTTGAGAAATACATTCCTCAGAAAACAGAACCTTAGACAGAAGATGACCAACCTTTATCCCATAAATGTCTTGAGGTTGTAATTTTCATTCCATTGCAGCACAAATAAAGGTAATAGGTTTGAAAAATTCTGAACGTTGAGGAGACTATTACATCTGAAAAATATCTAAAGTAACGTTTTCAATTTTTTGTGTGTCTGTGTGCATACCAGAGTCTGCTCATCCAGGACGAAAAAGCACAGAACTGTGTTTTCCCTGGTTTTCTCACCCCTCAACTGTCACTGATTGTTTAAAGAAAAGTTTTGAAAGTGTTTCAAGGCCAAGAATCTCCATTTCCATGGAATGCTCATCTAGTTGACAAAGCATGATTGTGTCTCTTCAGCCTTGGAAGATTTTGACATTTGAGTTTTTATATTAAAAACAATAGCTCAGTTTCCAAAAGAAAGCTAAAGAGTGTTCGTGCTAGCATCTGCTCCAAATACACAATGGAAAACACTTGAAAAATAAGATTTTCTTACCTCCTCAGCACTGAGTGCTCTGCCATCGTATAAATCAAAGGTACACCTTTTACAGTGTCCTGTAGGAGCGACCTGCATGCAATACTACATGGGATGAATTTAGGCTTCAGAAGTTATCAGTCAGTTATGATAGTAGCTACATTTTAGGCTTGCAGGTCTCTTTTTTTGGCTCTGATACTCAGTATCAGATGTCTCTGATCTATGTTTTATGTTCCTGTTACAGTCTGTCAGGCTCTGCTCAGTGGAATGGAAAGGGTGATACACTCACTGTGTCACCACCATATGTGGGATATGCATGCGTATCCACAGTTTTCTCACATTATCTTTAGCTGCTTTGCTCTCCTGGCACCTAGCTACTACTCCAGAAAGGCACAAGACTCCCTGACAGCACTGTGCAGAATCTTGAGATGCTCAAGGGCAATCTAGATAGCACTCGATACTAATTTTCAGAGCAGCTAAACCTTGCCTGAATTTCCACTTTAGCACAAACTGAAGCACTCTCTAGTTGTATTGCCTGTGCTGATGAAACTCAGATTATAGTGGAAGCTCAGACTCTGAGCTCAGTGGTCAATACCTGCCTGTAGCCATGCCAAGACAGATGTGTAAATATGGAGATGAATCACATCAAAGACTCAATTCAACACACATTAGCATTTACTGAACACCTTCTAAAGTAGCCAAAGCATCTGCACTGAGCTGGCATATATGATAGCTCATTGAGAGAAAGCCTGCACTCCCCCGAGGAGCAGCTCGAGGCCAGGGGGGATACCTTAAGGCAGCTCAGGTAGCACTAGATGCTGGCACACAGATAGAGAAATCAAGCTGTCACTCCTGTTATGCTCAAAGGGATGAGTTCTCATCTCACTGCCTTGCTCTGAGGATGAATACTTCACCCAGACATTGAAGATGGAAAATAGGACAAAATAGTACATTACATTAAATCAATGCCGTCAGGGCTGCTGGGAATAGACAAACTTCTAACTTGGTGCTTAAAATGCAAGTCCTCTTGATTTGAACAGCTGAAATAATTCCTTATAATGTATTTCAGTTAAAGTGTTTGCTACTTAGCAGCAGTGTTAGCTAGCAATATGCAAACCTGCAACTTCAACCTGTAAGCCTCTACTTGTTTTTACAAGCAGCGGAATAAATGACTGAATGCATTATAAATGATTCAACGTTTCTTCATTCAGAACAATGTTTTCTAAGCACCTGTTCAAAGTACTCTCGTCAGAAAAAACTGAGAATTGAAATTTGGCATTTAAAATTCACTTTGTAATGAAACTAAAATGCAAATATAGCAGAAATTATTGAAACATTCAGATAGAACACATCAGAAAGATTATGTAAGTTAGCAATCTGTGTATAAGAATAAAAGTATTTTTCTCATCCATAATGTGAAAAAGAGAGCTGTATAACTTTATATTTGTTTGTGAGCTGAAATCGTTGAATCTCATCATCTCAGAATGCAGATGACAGTTTTATCTTATCTGCTGGTTCAGTCTGGTACGGAGAGGGAAAAGGAAATAGCAATGCTGGCTGCACAAGTACTTTTGCATGTTTTAACTCAGAAAACTGTAAACTATGACATGTTGCAAATAACTTTCAAATAGTTTCCTAAAAATATTTCTCATACTATTAAAACAAAGCATAAAAATAATTTCTGCAACTTTTATCTCACTGGGCAACTACTGGTTGTATAAAAACTATATGAACATTCTCTATAGTAAATGAGGGTGCCAAATATGTTTATTTCCACTTTAAGTTTCACTAGACACCTCTTTTAAACTCAAATTATTTCAGTAATGGAGCTAAACATGCTTAGCTCCTCAAATTCCAGCTCTGAAGAAGAGCGGTCTAAATAAAGCTGTTAGTTTCAGCTGGCTAATTAATTTAAAGATTAATTGTTTTGCATTGTTTTTCTCCCTAAATTACATAGGTAAGAGGAATGTACAAAGAAACTAATGTCTGAAGAAGATGATGAGAAGCACAGTGTAGGGAAAGTGGCAGTCAGCTTTCAACATGGCTCTGATAAGGCACATTAATTATGAAAAAAACACTCTGCATATTAAGGTGATGATTTCTTCGTGGCAGAGGTGCCTTGTATCTCCACTTATGCCAAACTGCAAGGTATTTTTTGTGATGCACGCCAGTGCTCTCAGAAAGTTCATTGCTTTGAACCAGGAGGTGAGGTAGTAGTCATGGAATCCATGTGTTTGAGTACTTTAATGCAATCTTCCCAATGCAGCAGTTAGGGGCAGAAAATTTGCAATGAAACCCCAGCCAGAAATCAAAGGTTTGTCACTGCTGTCAGAGAGGCCAAGTTTTGCTCATACTGTACCTCTCCTTGGATGTCCTGCTAAGACAGTGGCAGCTTTTTACATTCTTCTCAGTGGACTGTGGCCCAATTGCATGTTTGAACCCTGATACTGAAAAATGGAAATAAATGACCAAAAGATTAAGTGCTTTCTGAGTTTTTACACACAAAAAAAAAGCAAATAGCTTGAATTCCCTTTCCACACTTTTATATCTTGCGCATCTCATCCTTTATTGATATTTAGCCAGGTGTTAGGTTAATTTTGCATCAAAACAGTCACTTCAAAGAGTTCTTTAAAAAGAATAAAATGAAGGAGAAAGAGAAGACTGATTTTCTCTGTCCACTGCCACTGGGCTCACTGCCCATTTCTTGTCTGTCATTTTTTAATTTGTTAGTTCTAATGAAAAAGTGTTCGCATAGCAAGTTCAGGAGACTTTGGCAACATAAAACTCAGGACAATCGCATTTTTTATAAAAATGAACAAAGGGCACCCACTCTAAGATTGATCAGTGGATACTGTAAATGAATGAGACATTTATTTTTGTGCCAGCTCAACTACCAGTCTCAACAAGATTTGCATATATTTTGGCAAGTGTACTGCACAAGGTGGTAATAAAATAGGCCTTTTATATCTGAGTCTAATTTACTTCAGTTGTACTCATTAAAAATGTGTTTTCATGTGAAAGAAATTTCAGTAAGGGATAGTTTGAAAACAGAAACATCACAGAAATATTTGCTATACAGACAGTATCAAGAATTTTACAGCTGAGAAAGAGTATTTTTAGGAAGAAATTCCCAGGTTCTACAAATGTAAGACTCCTGTTTTGTTGGTTTTTAAATCATTTTTATGCTCAACATTGCAGGTTTACCTATCATACTAGATGTTAATAGGTGTATGGTTTTTTTAAGTAACACAAAATATGGAGTAAAAAATCCAGTTCACTGTATATTTTGCCATTTTCAATGACTTCACCCATAGAAAAACTACTCACAGAAGGCAGAAAATGTACTCTACAAGGTCTTATTCAGTATAAATTCCATTGCACAAGTAAGTGTTGGTATGGCTGAAGGTGTGATTTTAAACCCATTTTCTTTAAATGTGAAGAAAATCATGAGTGAAATGTTTCACGAGCAGTACTTTGGCTTTAACAGGCTCGTAACATTGCATTTTATTGCGCATTAGGAACACGCTTCATCTAAACAAACAAACAAAAAAAAGAAAAGGCAACAACAACAGCATGTTTAACCAAAGCTTAATCAAACAGGGTCAAGACTATGTCTTTGTCAAACCTGAATAAAAGCATCTGCCCAGTGTTGTATGAACACACACTGAAGGATCAGGATTATTTTTTAATTGCATTTCTCACGTCTTGGGTTTGCTCCTGTTTAAACTGTCTTGAGAATATATTGGACTGCTAATTGAAATAAGAGAAGAGCAATGAAAAGAATCCTGTCTTTCAGTTACCTTGCCTCCTTACTGAAGAGAAAAATGCAGAGGATCTAGCTTCACCACCACAGCAATACACAGTATCCGTAACGCTGAAGCTGTTTCCAAAGATATAATGTAATTTTTCTTCAGAGATAAGAAACAAAGTATTTTTGTGCCAAATGCATTTCAGGGATAAATATAATTTTTATATTTTGATAAGATGAAAATAAAGGAAAAGAGGTGATTGACCACAAAGCTCTGACAGGCTGAATTAAATTTTATGAAACACAGCTATCAAATCATGCCCACACAGAAAATATTCTAACCTACAAAAAAAAAAAAATTCCTATAGCTAGGATGGCAAAATTATGGGTATCATGCTAGTATTTTTACTTTGACTAAGTACAACCAGTATCTATTAGAAACCCTAACATTTCAGTAGGTTCAAGGTAATGTGCCAGTCCCAGAGAGAAAAATCAAAAACTGCCTCAAATTGCATTCCCTACTTTCAAAACTGTATGAGCTGCCTCACCATTTATAGCAGCTGACATACAGCTGCCTTTGCTGGTAATTTCAAGAAGCACAGCATAAACTGTCATTAATGATTTAGAAATGTACTAATTTGTGAAAGTATTATGTCACACAAGATAGCCAGCACCTAAGAACTTGTGAAAAATGCATTTCTTACAACAGAAATAATATTATTTAGCTTTATAATTAAAATTCTAGGAGAGAGAGAATAAGTTATTATGAAAATATATAGCTTTAATTTGCAGACATATAAACACTTTTGGTACATTACAGACATATGATGCGAGAAATCAAAATAATATTTTTTAAGCATAACACTAATTTATCTTGTTCACACAGAGAAATTTGATGCAAACATCATACAAAAGATAGTTCTTAGCTCTTAAAATGAAGTGAAAGTAATACATCACTGATAAATTTGCTGCTTTGTTGCAGAGGATACAGCAAAGAATAAATTATCAAGAAAATATGCCACCAGTCTTACAAGTTAGATTCTGGATCTAATCCAAAATCAAAGCCAATGAAAAGGAGCCAGGAATGGTCGCCAAAAATCAGAAACAAGATCTTTCACATGAAATACCAATCCAGAAAGAAGCAACAGTCAGAATAAAAAAAGTCCTACAATTCCTTAGAATGTGAAGTGATTTTTGTTTTCATCTGGCAGATCAGATTCAGAAGTAACACATAACAAAAATCTACTGCACAACCCAACTGATGGAGTATTATTGACAGATTGCTCAAAGTACAAAAAAATACCACCACTTGTGTGACAACTAAGGATTTAGCCATTCCCTTGCTTCCTTGCATCTGGCATGTTTATGAGGATGAAGATGGGGCTCTGCCATTATTTGCTTTAGGAAATATTAAATATAATTTTTCCATAAAAATGACCAGCAGATTGCTGGAGCAAATGGTAATGAGAGTGGAATCTGGAGAAAAATGAATGATATGTCACAGCAGTTCAGATTCTCATTACAATGTCTTGCATTCTTGCTCAACAGGAATTGCACTTGTTAATGCCTCTTCTACCCTACTGTATAAGCTTTACTTGTGAGGTAATAAACATTCTGGTTTTCATTACTAGTGCATTTTAACATATTTATTCTTTTTATTATACATACATTGGGACAGACATTTCTTTTTTTTTTTTTTTTTTTTTTGTAATGGTTAAATGTCTGTATGCCAATAGGTATTTTATATTAAAATCAATATACTTAAAATATATTCTGTTTATCTCATGGACAGTACCTTGAACAGTTCCCTGCTCAGGAGCATTTGATGCCCTCTCGTGGTTAAAAATACTTTTAAAACTTGAGTTTAAAAGAATCATCTTACCTTCACCCTTTTTATGTTCACTGATCTTATTGATTTATGAAAGCTGGAAATGATGTCCATGTTTTTATAGTCAGGGTGCTAGCTGTTAGTTACTAACGTTTCATAAAAAAGCTGTACACTGAAATTGAATTTAAAAAACTGTAAACAGCTATTTACAATTATAATATTAAGTTATAAATTAGCAGTCCTCCATTGCATCCTCTGTCAATACAACCTACAGCTAGGTGTTTTAGTGTCCTCCAGGGTTTTTCAAATGTTGGACTTATACACAAAGAAACATCAGATATTAGAAATCTCCACTGGTTTCTTCTCCAACATGTGCAGGTTAATTCTTCCATTTAAGGGGATTTGTACTTCCAAGTTTTCATCTGCTCTGTGATGCTTTTTCCCTTTTCTCAGACAAATGTAAATTCCCATCCCCGTTACTAAAGCAATCGAACTCAAGCTTATTATTGAAAGAGCTACCAAGGTAGGCATGCAGGATGCTGACTCCATTTTTTTATGTGTAGGCTCTATGGATATTTGTGGCTGCTTTTCCTCTACACTGATATCAGGCTCCTTCCTTAACAAGCTCTCAATGTAGCTCTCATTGCTGACGGTGTCATTGACAAAAAGGTTCACCATGACGGTGGAGTGGAGAGGCTCCGGGTAGCCGTGGTCACTGACTTTCACGAGCAGCCGATAGAGGCCATAGTCATTCTGCATCAGTGACTCTTCCAAGGTGATGTTACCAGTTTTGGGGTCAATCCTAAACGACTCGGGTCGAGGGCCTCTCCTTCCTATGATACTGTAAGCTATGACTGCATTCATGCCGGTGTCCTTATCGACAGCATAGACCTCAGTGATGGGAGAGCCAGGAAGGGTAGAGGGAAGGACTAACAAGTAAGACATATTAGACTGAGGGAACAAGACCAAAGGAGGGTTGTCATTTATGTCCAGAAGAAGGATAGTTATTTTTGCTGTAGAAGACAGGGCAGGATCACCGCCATCAACTGCTTCAATCCACAGAACGTAGGAGCTTTGCTGCTCCCTGTCCAGGGAGACTTTAGCTCTCAAAACTCCTTTTCCAGTATCTATAACAAAAATATCACTTCCGTTCAGAACTGAAAGGGCAACCCATCCATTTTGCCCTGCATCAGCATCTGTGACACTTATAACTCCAATTTCACCAAAGCCTGGAAAGTTTTCTGGCACAAAAAAGCTGAAATCCTTATTGATAAATCTTGGACTGTTATCATTTTTATCCAATACAGTGATGGTGACAGTTGCTATTGATTCTCTTGGAGGGAATCCAGAATCTACTGCTTTGACAGTATATCTGTATTTCTCTTTTTCTTCTCTGTCCAGCTGGGTAGAAACTGTAAGAACTCCTGTAGTTTTATCTAAAGCAAAATAAGAAGGGGCATCAGGACCTAAGAAATAGGACACTTGCCCTCTTTCTCCACTGTCAGCATCAGTAGCATGCAGTTTGGTCAAAAAAGCATTGGGAACATTGTTCTCCTCAATGGACAATTCTATCAGCTGTTCAGAGAAAACTGGTGAATTGTCGTTGTCATCCAGAACCTGTACTTTGACAACTTTCTTGACATGAAATCCTTCAGAGTTCCATGCAACTACAGAGATTTCATACAGCTGCTGTGTCTCAAAGTCCAAAGGCTTCGTGGTCTCCAACAGGTATTCATTGTTGTATGGCTTGTACGGTGAAAGCCTGAAAGGCCCATCACCGTCCAAATAGCAACTGACTTTGTACTTTTCATCGGGGTCTTTAATGGTAAAAAATGCTATGGGTGTGTTGATAGGCTCAAGTTCCTTTAAGTAGACCACCCCTTCCACTTCATTAGCTATGAAACGAGGAACAACTTCAGGGGGCCTCATCATGACTTTGATGATGGTCACCAGCACCGTGATCACGGCAGGAATACAGCCAGGACCGTTGCCCAGTATGATCAGCCTGTGCAGCCTTGGAGTGTCCCCATCAACCTTAGTGGAGAGTGTGATGGCTCCTGTGCTTTCATTCAGATGGAACAAGTCTCTGGATGGCTGGGGGACCTTCTGGCTGTAGGAGTACGTGATCTGGGCATTGGATCCAAGGTCCATGTCCACAGCGTGGACAGTAGCCACGTGTGTCCCTAGGCTGGAATTCCCATAGAGAGTGACGTTGAGCTGCGAGTCATTGAACTGGGGGCAGTTGTCATTGATGTCACTGATGCCAATAGTGAGGGTGGCGCTGCCCACGAGCGGAGGAGTCCCCCCATCCTCAGCGACAATGACTGTCACATACTCGTCCTGCGTCTCCCTGTCCAGTGTCCCCATAACAATCAGGTAGGGAGTCCTCTCCCCATTCTCATTCTCCTCCACATCCAGGGTGAAGACACCATAGTTATCTCGCAGGCGGTAGGTCTGGACACCATTGGTGCCCATGTCAGGGTCGAGGGCGGGGTGCTCGATGGCCAGGCGGGTGTTCACAGGCGCATTCTCAGGCACCCAGAGGCGGATGTGGGGCACAGGGAAGCGGGGCGCATTGTCGTTGACATCACGGATAGCAATTTTTACCTTCACCAGGCGAAAGTACTCCTGCGGCAGTACCAGCACATCCAGCAGCAGTAGGCATGACTCTGGTGAGGGGGACGAAGAGGAGACAGCAGCCGATCCCCCGAAGATGGTAGCCCCACTGCTTTCCACGCATAGAGCTTCCCGATCTATCTCCACCGCTGAGGTGTGCAGCTCTCCGGAGCGGTTGTCCAGCTGCACATACTGTCCCCCCAAGCCATGGGAGGCCAGGGTGAAGGAGAGTGGGGGCTGCAGAGACGCCGCTTGCTGGCTGCCAGCCGTTGGGAGCCGCAGGTCACGGGCCAGGCTGCCGATGAGCACCCCAGCAGGCAGCCCCTCGTTGAGGCTGTAGAAGAGCTCAGTGGCGCGGCTGTAGCTGGCAAAGCAGTTGAAAGGCCCAACGAAGAGCAGGAAGAGGAGCAAGTGCTAAGAAGAGAGAAGCACAGGGGTGTAAGGAAGGGCTGGCACTTCCCCCCGCCCACTGCCTCCCCCACTGCCACTTCGAGCAGCGAGCGCTGCATCTGCAACATGAAGCCATCCTCCCTCTCCCCACCATCCTCCCGGTACAGCAGCTACTTCCAGGGCATCACCATCTGTACCCTCCAGGCAACACCAGCTGCATTCCCCACAGCAAATACGCAGTGCCAGGATGGCCCGGGGGCACCCTGCCTCCCCCCGCCCCCCGGCAGCACTTGCGCCCCGACGTGCCATTTTTCCCTCTCGCCCCCGCCCCAAGCCGCGTCTCACCAGCGGCACCTTTCCTCCCAACAACAAGCGCATCCCAAACCGGGGCATCCCCTGGCACATCCCCAAACATCTGCTCGCCCCCTTCCCCTTCCACAGCAGAAATGCGGAACGCGTCCCTCGCTGCTCCTACCCCCATCCCCGTCCCGAAAGCTGTTTTTCCCGCATGTTCACAGTCCCGCGGTGCAGCGGGGAGGCGGCCCGCTCCGCGGAGCCCGCGGGGGTCCCGGCGGAGGAGCCGCGCTCCGGGAGGCGGGTCCCTGCCTCCTGCGGCCGCGGAGCCGCGGCTCCAGCCCCGCCGTGAAGGGTCCCCGGCCAGCCCCGCGGGTCCCTCTGTGCCGGCGGACACCGCGAGCTGCGCAAGAGCCGCGGAGCGGAGGGGCTGCGCGGAGCAAGTTGGCCGCGCTGGCGAGCGTGTCGCCCGCTGCACATAGATGGAAAGGAGCTCCCCGAAAGTAACTTCAGACATCGTCTCCACGGAGGAAATATTTTCCCCTTCCCTTCTTTCTAATCACCCATTCGCTTTTCCGCGGCTCTTTGCCACAACCCGGCAGCAGCAACAAATATAAACTTTTCGTGGCTGCCCCGATCTTTGGAGAGAAAAAGAGCAACAAACATATCCACGCATACACGGTCTGGTTTGTTTGGTTGTTTTTTTGGTCCTTTTAAGCCAATTTGTTGCCAATTTCGCTGCTGCGTGAGAAGTCGGGCTCGGGTGGCCGGACGCGGCGCGTCCCCCCTCCCTCCGCCCGGCCCTCACCTGCAGGCTGCCGCGGGCGCCGGAGCTGCCGCGACCGCCCG